>NW_007730187.1:103953-118283 GCF_000696425.1 Galeopterus variegatus
GACACTGAGGGTTGCGATCCGTTGCCGGACACGAAAAAAGACAAAAGAAAAAAGGAAAAAAAAAAATTTAAATAAACAAATAAATTATTTTTGAGTACTGTTTTGCTATATATATTATAGCTTCTGATATATATTGGGTTTTTTTTTTTTTTTTTTTGAGATATTTTACTATTTTTGTTTTGACTTGTTGGACTCTGAAGTGGGCTGCTGAATGAGAAAACAGTATCTGCTTCACATCTTTCCCTGTGATAAACACTATTAAGCTATTGTTTCCATCTACTCTTGAATGTAGTTAGTTAATACATTTGACTTCTGAACCTATGTTCATAATTTCCAGTTGTTTTATTGTCTTTGGTTTGGGCATCAAGTATGAACCATCCCTCTTCATCCCTTTCGGTGTTTTTCATGTTAAATTCCTTTTGATCTGTTCCTAAAATTGCAACCCTAGCTTTCTTTTGGTTATTGTTTCTGAGTCAATCTTTTTCCATTCCTTTACTTTTAAATGACAACAAAAGCAGTTAGGGACAGCTGAGAGTCATCCTGGTACTATCAGTTAGGCCTCAGTGTTGCTAGGAGCTGGCCTAGCAGGATTGGCCAAGTCATGGTATTTTCCACGGTGTTATACAAAAACAATCTCACAGAACACCAACATCAGTGAAGACCACTGTGACCATCATGGTGCAAGACAAAACCAAGACTACTCTGTAATCATGTCCAAGCACAGACAAAAATTAGAACACTGCTCAAACCACCAAAGTGAACAAACATCTCCTTATTCTAGCTAATACAAGTGACTGTTCCTTCTTTACCAATTATAGCTTTAGCCTCATTCCATTCTTTCTATCTTCTAGATAAAAATTATTAAGATACCCAATCATAAAACTGTTCAACAGCAGCAGAGGTGGAGGTTAACTAAGATTCGGCTGGGACCCTCATTGCATTTGACTAAAATGCTGAAATAAAATTCTTCTTATTATTCATGTATCCAGTAGAAAGGGAAGACATAACAGTAATGTCCACTACTGTGTTTTTCATTATGTGTTCTGTATTTTAGCAAACAAACATTAAAAATGCAATGTGCAAAAGTATGTCTAGTTTGCCACATTTGGTAAAATTTTGTAGTTTTTACTTGCATACAGAACTAAGCGATCAGAGAAAACTAATAAGACGGGTCATCAACATTAGCAGACATAGGCAAGTGGGAGACAGAAGTAGATGAACCACAGTCCCATCTTTCCCCTGAATTTCTTTCACCATAATACTTTTCAATGTGCTGCTTTTTATATTTTTCTACTTTTTGAACTATGTATTGCCTATTCAGAAAAATAAACTATTGCTAATAAACTATCATCGTATATTCAGAGGGCTAAGAAATCATACTGTACCATGAAATAAAAACAGAATGCTCATAAGCAAGAATATTTAGAAGATAAACTAGAGTTTTTGAAAATTAAAAGTTTGAATTAAAATGTTGATAGCAGTAATATCTGCTCAATAGGAGGCTGGAAGAAAAAGTTTACCAGAAAGGAGAACAGCAAAGAAACAGAAAATAGTGGAGAAAAAATGGAGAATGAACATCTGAAAGACAGAAATTTCAAAAAGAGAATAGAAAAAATGTTAGGGATAGTTTAGGAAGACATGGAGAAATAGTTTCAAAATCCCACACAAAAGTGATTTTTTTTTTTTTTGTCTTTTTTCCGTGTCCGGCAACGGATCGCAACCCTCAGTGTTGCCCCCGTACCGGACCGGGGACCGGCAACGGGATCGCAAGCCTCGGTGTTGCTCCCGCGCCTCGCTCAGCCAGTGAGCGGGAGCCGGTCTGTATGTGGGATCTGAACCCTCGGACGGGAGCGCCGCCGCGCTTCCCAAGCGGCGCACTATCCAGTGCGCCACCGGGCCGGCCCCACAAAAGTGATTTTTAATCAGGAATTCTATTCGCAGCCAAAAGATCAATAGTGTGATGACAAAATAAACAACAGTTTTCCCTGACAGTCCACCCCTCCACTGTCATACAGTTGGCTTCTACAGATGGAGACAGTACCCATTTACTGCTCAACCTTGACAGGAAGATCAAGATTTGTTTCAGGAGCAGCAGGTCTAGGGTCTGGCTGCTTCCTATAGCCCTTCTGCCTCTTCCTTGAGGCTCTGGTGACAGATCAGAGATATGTACTCCCAGGATGAATTCCCACCCCTGGGACTCCTCCTCCTCACCTTACATAAACTGCCATGATCCCCTAGTGCTAGGGCTGGGGATTTCCGGGGTGAGGTCCAATCAGCTGGCATGGCCACACTGGGTCTCAACCCTTATTCTCTCAGGAGACTGAAACTTAGTGGTCATCTGTGAGCTCAAGTGGAGCTGCTGGGAAAAGATGGGCTGGAGTCTGGAAGAAGAGCTGAGCCATGACCTCCCCAGAGACACCAAAAAACCTAGAAAGACAATGTCCATATACTTAATTATTCAACATTCACCACATAAACATTTCCTGGATATACCAAGGTGCAGGTCTCTGAGCTAGAAACCACAGAGCAGTGGTTCTCAAATTTGGGCATGAATTTAAATCACCTGGAAGGCTTGTTAAAACAGTTACAAACTCTTAGCCTCACCCCCACAGTTTCTGGTTCAGTAGGTCTAAAGTAGGACTCAAGAATTTGCATTTCTAATAACTGCACAGGTGATGCTGATGCAAGAGGTCACACTGAGAACCAGTGCTGTGGAGAATATAAAGTTTAA
The DNA here is from genome assembly GCF_000696425.1 of Galeopterus variegatus. Lineage (NCBI taxonomy): Eukaryota > Metazoa > Chordata > Mammalia > Dermoptera > Cynocephalidae > Galeopterus > Galeopterus variegatus. The sequence goes on from NW_007730187.1 coordinate 106,685, forward strand.
CAAAATCTGTAACAGGTATTAATCATGGTAAAATATGGGAAAAACCATGAAGATTCGGAGTACATTACTGCAGATTTGAATTGCAGCTCTGCCACCTTTCAGCTATGAGAACACGAAGAAGTTACTTTGGTTTTAGTTTCAAAATGAGGATGAAAATGACTAGAACATAGTGATGAAAACTAAATGAGATGATGTTTGTAAAGTACTCACACCTCCCTGGCACACAAGAATCATGCAATAAATATCAGCAATTACCATGCACCATCAGATATTAAAACAATATAAAAACCAACGTATTCAAAACAAGTAAAAAAATATGTATATCAGACAACAGTCATCAATACGAGTATATGTGACAAAAGTGGTAATCCACTGAGTGTGCGCAAGACATTCATTCCATAAATAGCACTGACAGTTATATTATCCACCTGGAACAAAACAAATTAGATCTCCATCACACACTATTAAGTAGACAAATTCCAACACTACTCAATAGACAAATTCTTTGGGGTTTTAATATATACTTTAGGAGCATATGTTTATATAACATCGTGGTGGAGTGGAAGGGATCTTATTACACATGAGAGGAAACTCAGAAGCTATAAAAGAAATAATAGATATTTCTGATTAAGTGATATTTCCTAATAATATGTTAAAACACTATAAAAATTGAAATGAAGATATATAAAAAATCTTTTCAATATGTGACAACAGGTTATTTCTAAGGTTAAAAAAAACCTAGCAATCACTAAGATCAATAAGGCTGGAAAAAAACTGCACAAAGGATATGAATACTCACAGAAAAGGAAACAAGTAACAACTAACCAAAAACAGGAAACTGCACTAGAGCAATTAGATATAATTTTCTCTCAAATTGTAAAAAACTTTAAAAAGGCAACAATATCCCGTGCTGGGAAACATTTGGGAAAATGAGGTATTTTATTAATTGTTGGTGGAAGTTTGAATTGCTACATCTTTTGAGTTATTTAGTCATATCTATTATTAAAAACACACATAACTGTTCCTAATAATATAGGTTCAAATATTTACATATTGCAGAAACTGACGGAAGGACAAGTGGACATATTACCTTTCCACTGTGTCGTTTACCTTCTCTGTAATTAATTAAGCATACAAAATAGTGGGTGAGAAGATAGCTACATACATTAACTATGTACTTAATTTATATATGTAAAAATACAATTAAAGAACATACATTGTTTTTATGCAATAGATGTGACATTTATGAAAACTGACCATGCACTAGGCCATAAAACAATTTTTCAATTTCATCATTACCCACAGATATTACTTGAAACAAAAAAATACACTTCTAAATAACTCATGGGTCAAAAACCAAAAAAACCACTAAAATTTAAAAAAAACCCACTTAGTCTGAGAAAATGCTACACTCCAAATCGTGTGAGTCTCTATATGAAAGAAGGCTGAAAAATCGATGCGCTGAACTTTCAACTCAGATTAGAAAGCAAGATGATCACAGACCCCACGTACCCCGACAGCTTACCCTAGAGGCCCTCGGCCACTGACCTCAGACTCCCACCACTGGCTCCCAAATACCAAGCACTCATCTCATAGAGCCCCACAAGTGACCCGAGAGACCCCACCACAGACAACCATCGACTGACGCCAGAGACTCCCCTATCACTGAACCCAGAGCCACCTTCCTAACTCCACGGACAACCCCCCTATTACTGAGTCCACAGAATCCCTAATCGCGACCAACCAAAATCATCTCAGAGACGTCTCGGCATTAAGATGTGGAAATACTTCTGACACTAGCGGCGAAAAAGCCTTCGAGTACCGTTTTCGATTCCGGTCGGACGTCTAGCACCTCCCCTTAGAAACCGTTGGTATGGCGCATGCTCTGAAGTACGTTGGAAGCCATATTCGGCCAACAGTCAACATGGCGCAGATACACAGTTAGGGACATTGCGTAGTTTCCGTTAGAGGCTGCAGGGCGCAGAAAACATGGCTGTGCCCATACGGGGCGTCTTCATGGGGGCCGCCATCTTGGGAGCGCACCCATTCCGTACAGCGGAGGACTCGGCCTCCCGCCCGGTCTCATAGCGAGGCAGGCGCTGTTACATAGAAAGCAGGAGCGTGGTCCTGGCCTGAGTTTGCTTCCCGGAGGAGGAAGGTCCTGGAGGTGGGGTCCGCAGCCTACGTTACAGTTAGAAAAGCTAAGTTGCCCTCTGGATACAGCACACAGCTGGGAGAAACCGCCGGGGAACAGGGAAGCCAGGGAGGAAACGTTATCAAGGGAGAGGGATCCTGGAAGAAACGACTGGGAGATGAGGGGAGACGTCAGAATGGGGCGATCCGCTTTTTGGAGAAACCACTCAGGGTGTCTGCTCCTGGGCGAAACTGAGCGGGCGAGACAGAGACGTCAGAATGGGTAGAACGCTGCAGGGAGAGCGGTAGAAGCTTTCATGGGAGAAAGCACCGTAGGAAACAGATGAGGAGTCAGGACAGTGCAGTCCACTCCGGGGAGGTCAGACCGTCGGTGGGAGCGGAAAGCCAGGCGTGCCCTTGTGAAGGCTGGTAGGGGGAGCGGAAGCTCCAATCCCCGTTCATCTCCGTTAGCCTCCACCCGAACTATTTCAAGTAAACTATAGTAGGTAGCGATAAGAAAACTATAATAGGCAATAATATAAATAATATAAGATAATATATTAATAAATATATATAAACATAAAAATATAAATGATAAATAAAATAATAATAGCAATAATAAAAATAATAATGGTCTTTAATGTGACCACCATATGGCTAAAAGCACCTAAAGAAAACTTTGCTATTTTTATTTACTTGTAAATTAAAATATAATTAATAGCAATGTCCTTAATATATAAATGAAGCCTTAAATCCAGTCTCTAACTCCTCCTTTAGCTTCTCCAGTATGGAAATTCTGAACCCGCTAATACTCGCCTCCCTCCCTTTTAGGGGGTGGGGCTGGGAGTTATAAATATAGAATGACCTTCACCTGATGAACGCCTAAACCCCCTCGAAACCCAGCTTAAATATTGCTTCTGCCCGGAAGTTCTGCCTGACAGTGGTGGGAGTTTGTCTGCCGCAGTGATGGTCTTCAGTACCAGCAGGTGGGGAAGGTGTGAGGTGAGCATGCCGGCACCTTCAGGCCGGTTACCTCCGGGTAATTAAAAATGAGGCCAATAAGAGGGTTGAACTCTGCTTATTCCCGGTTCTATTTCTTTTCCCAAAAGACGGTCTAAGGAAAAATGTACGAAAGTCCTTTAGTGAACTCACATTTCTACCAGAGGCCTAAAAATTATTGTCAGTTATGTTGGTAATGTGGTTATGTTAAAAAGAAGATAACATATTTTAGAGATTCACATCGAAATATTTATGGTAGGAATGATATTAGCATTAAAAACTCCATTTAAGGGGTAGATGAGTGAAATAAGAATAACAGAATGATAAATTGATAAATGTTGAAGCAGGGTGTTGGGTACATAGAGTTCATTATACTGTTCTCTTTTCTTTAGTATTTGTATGAAATTTTCATAACAAAAATTTAATTTAAAAAGAAAGGAATTGAAAAGCACAAGGAAATATCAAAATAGGAAGTGTGGTGATAGTATTATACAAATTCAGAAAAAGCAAAGATTATTAACAGGGATATTTCATATTTTAAAAGAATGCAGCTACCAGGAGCATACAGCACTTCTAATATTTATCTAACAATATAATTCTGAAATATAAACAGAAAAAAATGAGAGAAAAGGAAAAATTTTAGGAATCCATAATGGCAGTAACTAACACATCTCAGAAATAGATCAAGTAGAAGAAAGGTAGGTATAAGGCTATATTGGAATAACTAATATATTTGCTTTATATATCATATATCTACATTTTTATTTTTTAACAAGAGAATTAACATTTTTTCAAACATACTGCAACACTCCTAAAAATTCTCCACAAAGTAGGCCATAAGAGAAATTATAACCCCCCCAAACTGATACCACATAAACCATATTCTCGGGCTACATTAAAATGAAAATAGAAATCAACAATAGGCAGACAATAAAATGTTCTAAATGCCTGGACATCAGAATACACAACCTGAATAACACTTGGGTTAAAGAGAACATAACAAGGGATATTGCAAACTATTTAGGATGAAGAGAAAAATGAGAGTGCCTATATCAAAAATTTAATGGACTGGCCAAAGTGATACTCAGAAGAAAACTTATGACCTAAAATGTATTTATTAGTAAACTATGAAAAGTTTTCTAATAACTAAGCTTTTAATCCAATCACATTCTACTATATCCAAATAAATACCCCCCAAAAAACTAGAAAGGAGGAATTAATGTGATAAGCAGGCATTAATAAAATAAGTAGAAAAAACCCAGTAGAGATAATTAGTAAAATTATGAGCTAGTTCTCTGTAAAGAGTGAAATAGATGGTCTTGTTTAAGAAGGGTGAAATAAAGAAGACACAAGGAAACAACATTAGAAGGAAACCTCAAGGGCTGCCCCACGGCGCACTCGGGAGAGTGCAGCGCTGGGAGTGCAGTAGCATTCCTGCCGCGGGTTCGGATCCTATATAGGGATGGCCGGTGCACTCACTGGCTGAGCGCAGTGCGGGTGACACCAAGCCAAGGGTTGCAATCCCCTTGCGGGTCACGAAAAAGACAAAAAAAAAAAATGAAGGAAAAACTCAAGAAGTCTATGGATATTTTTAGTAATCTGAAAATTTAACGAAATAGGTAGTTTTCTTTTTTTTTGTCTTTTTTCAAATGAAGGAAAAACTCAAGAAGTCTATGAATATTTTTAGTAATCTGAAAATTTAACGAAATAGGTAGTTTTCTTTTTTTTTGTCTTTTTTCGAGATCGGCCGCACCGCGCTCAGCCAGTGAGCACACCGGTCATCCCCATACAGGATCCGAACCCGCGGCGGGAGCGCTACTGCGCTCCCAGTGCCACACTCTCCTGAGTGTGCCACGGGCTCGGCCCAGAAATAGGTAGTTTTCTAAGAAAACAGATGAAAATTGCCTCAAGAAGGAGGGAAAGCTGGATAGGCCAAAAATGATAAAAGAAATTGTATTGTTACCATATGCAAAAAACAATCCTATATGGATTAATGACTTAAATGTCAAAACCAGGATGGCAGCATATCAGGTCTGACTTCACAGGCCACAGTGAGAACTTTGGTCTTTATTCTGAGTGAGACATGGAACCCCTGCAGGATTCTGAGAAAGAGGAGACATGATCTAACTCCGACTTCAAAAGGCTTACTCCAGCTGCTGCATTGAGAACAGACTAAAGACGGGCAGGGGCAGAAAAAAAGAAGAGTTGTACTAATGTAAGTGAGAGATGAAGGCTGGGACGAAGGTGTTACCAGAATGCGATGGAAAGTGGTAAGAGTTCTGGATATATTTTGAAGTTCTGTGCTCCCAATAGAGCGGCTCCAGAAAATCACTCCACCTGCCTCCTGATTTGTATTATTTATTCTGAGATAGATTTTAGTTTGTCTCTCAGAAGTTCAGATTTAGCTTGGCCCTCATGTTCAGCCTTGAAAACCTCCGAACTGACTCCAGATACCAAAAGAAACTTCTAAGGCAGAACTATCAAACTGCTAACTTCTTTCTGCCAGAAATGGATTTAACCACTTTTTCACTGGAAAATAAGTCCTTATTCGAGACTTATCACATGACACAGACATGGAGCAGGGTGGTTTAACTCTCTCCTCTGCCAAAAAAAAAAAAAAAAAGTTGGCTTAGACACAGTGCATGACAGCAAGCGAGCATCTTCATGGCTGCCATGGGCTACTGTGGGTGAAAAGGTAGGCTAAACCCTTTCCCTGCCGTGTGAGATTCTGACCCATGATTAAACTCTCTCTGTTCCCCTAGAAACCTTTTAAAGATAAGAATGTTAACAACATGACTTATAATAAAAAAATGAAAAGGTAGGCTAAACCCTTTCCCTGCCGTGTGAGATTCTGACCCATGATTAAACTCTCTAACTCTGTTCCCCTAGAAACCTTTTAAAGATAAGAATGTTAACAACATGACTTATAATAAAAAACTATAGTAAACTGCACTTAGTTGAAAACCATAAATGAACTATAAATGCCTCATGGAGACAGCGTGCTTTGGACTTCCCTGAGTATGATAACTCTTGAAACTGGAATGTCCCTTCTGATGACCCTGGAAGCTATGACTGTGGACTGTTACAGAAGCTACTGGCCCCTGGGCATGAAGCTTCTAAGCCGACACAACATGCACCAATATGAACTTTGTCTACTGGCTCCTGGGAAAATAGAGAGGTACGAGCCTTGCATTTAGTAACCCTTGTCCTTGAATTGTTGCCTAACAGTGACAGTTTACTGGGAACCTTGCAGACTATACCATCACTTTGTTTCTTGAAGTTTTGAGATTTTTCTCCTGAAAGCAGGTTCATGTCATTCTTGTGTGGGAAGTAATGGTGGAAGTACATCAAACATGACTCTGAGTTTCTCCCCTGTATCCCACAGGCTCAGCCGTGGTGACTCCTCCATTACTGATGGCTGAGACTCTACCACACCACACCCTTCGGCAGCAGCACGAGCGAGGCCAAACTCCTCTTAGAGCAAGACATTGCTGCTAACGTATCCACAGCCCAGTGTCAGAGAGATCCTTCGTCCTGCCTCCCGCTAAAGCCCCGGTTTTTAGTTCCATTCTAGCTCGTTTTCTACCTAACTCGCCCTGACTTCCTCCCTTGTCTTTTGAATTTGAAGTCTATCTCTCTAAAACGTTTAGCCTATTGATAAGTCAAATATTATACAGCTTAACAACTCTCTCTAGCCCTTTCGAGGCTGGCGTGTTGAAGATAAACATACTTGTGGAGGGCAGACTTAAGAGGCTGGGAATACCCAGACTGTTCCAAAAGCCAATGACTGAGAGAATGGAAAAAGCCTAGAAACAGAAACTGGTCTCTGAAGACGAGACCTTACCATTTTTAAAAATACCATGCCATTTTATTGGGTGAACTGATGATGAGTCAGTCTTCTGGTCATTGGGTAGCTCTGAAAAGATAACAATTAACCTTAAAAATAAGGGGCACACTAATATCATGTGCCTCTTGACATGAGGGCCTGAGATGTGCATAATATCACTAATACAATATTCTTGCCATAAACGCACAATCTAAATATAATCATGAGGATACTTCAGACAAATCTTCATTGAGAATTACATCTCAATTTTTAAAAAACTTACATTAAAGACATTCTACAAAATAAGTGGCCTATAATTTTCAAAAATGTCAAGGCCATGAGAAACAAAGAAAGGCTAAGTAACTAATCCTGAGTAAAGGATACTAATGAGATGTGCCAACAAAATTCAACATGTGATCCAAAATTGAACCTTGCACCAGAAAAAAAAAAATTATAAAGATATTATTGGGGAAAATGACAAATTTCTTTTTTTTTCTGGGCAGCCAGCTGGTATGGGATCCAAACCCTTGACCTTGGTGTTACAACACCATGCTCTAACCAACTAAGCTAACCAGCCAGCCCAAAATTTTAATATGGACTGTGGTAAATTAGATAATACTGTATCAATGCTAAATTTCCTGATTTTGATAATTGCACTGCAGTTATGCAGGATAATATCCTTGCCCTTAGGAAATATACAGCAAAGTATTTAAGGGCAAAGAGACAAACATCTACACCTCACTCTAAAATAGTTTAAAAATCGTATACATATTATATATATACTTATACACACACACAAACACATGGAGACAGAGAAAGAGAAGTTAAGAGACTGAGAGACAAAATGACAGAGAAAACACGGCCATTAGGAAATGTGGGTAAAGGGTTTACATGAGTTCTTTGTACTATTACAACTTCTCTGTTATAAAATTAAAAGTTATAAGAAAATAAAAGAGAAAGAAGTGTTGTAAAAAGCGTGTAACTGTGGAAAGAGGAAGGCAGAGGAATGAGAAGTGTGGTGACACGCAGCAGGATGAGTTCTTATAAATGGACGATGCTCATGAAAACAGAAGAGTCAGTGTTTGGAGACAGAAGGTGTTAAAGAAGAAGAATCCAAAATGGTGGTCATGACTCATGACGCAGAATGTGCTGTTCACTTGAAAGTTTCCTAAATGATTATCTGCATGAGGAGAAGCTGTTGTAATCCCAAAAGGATAAAAATAAGAGAAAAGCATGAGAGTTGTATTTTTACCATATTTCATTAACTCTAATATACACTTAAAAAATTTTTAACATCTCTGAAATTGGGAGGCTTCTTACAATCAATGGCACATCACAGTTTAATTGGTAGTGGGTTTTTTTTCCTTTTTAGCAATGAATAAATAACTCTGTCTTTTACAATCAGTGCTGTCTTAAATGCAATGAAACATGGTATATAATTTATATTCTACCTGTGCCACTGCTGTTTCAGTAACAAAATTACCACAAACAGTGGCATAAACAAAATTTAATATCTTAAAATTCTATAGGTCAGAAGTCTAAGAAGGGTCTCACTGAGCAAAAATCAATGTGTCAGCAGGGCTGTGTTTCTTTCTTGATGCTCTAGGGGAGAATCTGTTTCTGTGCTCTCTCCAAAGACTGTGCTTAGCTCATGGCCCCCTTCCTTCATCTTTAAAGATGCATCTCTTTGACTCTTCTTCCAGAGTTACATCTCCCTCTGACCACAGTCAGAAAAGTCCTCGGCTTTGAAGCACTGGTGTGATAAGATTGGACCCACTTGGATAATCCAGGATTATCTCCCCATCTCAAGGTCAGTTGATTAGCAACCTAAAATCTCTTCTGCCATGTTACATAACATATTCACAGGGACTACAGGGAGCCACTATTCTGCCTACCATAGCCATATTGTTTGCTTTATTGTAACTTTATCATATCACTGTAATCAGTGATATGGAAGTAATAAAAAGTCCCCACATAATAGTAATGCTTATAAATGCTGCATCATTTTAGCTTTAAAGGAAGCATCACAAATGTTCTCACCTGGACGTTATATAAGAAGATCATCCTAAAAAGGAAAACTTGAAAAACAATATGTTTCGAATCTAAAATAAAAGTTTCCTTAAACAGTAACAACATTGCATGTCCCCTATTCCATTTGTTAAAAAATACTCTTCTGCTTTTCTTTCCCCTATTCTTATTTTTTCCTCCTTTTGCCTGTGTTCACCAATGGAATTCAAGTTCTTAGCTTTGAAAACCTACAGACTTTTCTAAGTGTTTGTGAAATGACTCCTGGCAAGATAAGGGCAAGTGCTCCCTCTTTCCTCACAGATGACTTACAAATGATTTTTTACATGTTTATTTCTAACTAGAGAGTTTTACAAAGACATCAAACTTCAAATCCTGACTACATCCTGAGAAGGTAATCCTTAATCTCTATATAATATATAATTCTGACTAATTATTTTATTTGGGAATATTCAAATTAACATGTTTTTTTCAGATGTATAAATGCTTGTGGATTTTCTTTAAGCAAGAAAAATGTCACTAATATTACTTTCTTATCTTACATGCATGAAGATTATCAAATGACTGCTCAATTTCATGTACAAAGTATGTCTCATTTAACTTCACAATACAATATGTTATGATTAGAAAAATTTGAGATCTCAGAAATGCATTTCTACTGCTGACCATTTTGATGACCAGGTCTTGGTTTCCTGACCCTGCCATCTCTCATTCCTCAGCCTTCATGTCTAAATTCTGCTTCTCTACCTCCTCCTCCTCAGCACACACACTGAGCCTATATTTCCAATCCCAGCAGTTTCATCATTGCCATGTTCTGTCTGCCAGTTTCAAATAGGTGAATCCCATGGCTACACCTTTAAGCCTGACTTTTAATCTCTCTGTCTGTATTTTCAGATTCTGCTTTTTGGAACTTACTTGTGGCTCCCCTGTCAGATGGTAAATTACTTAGCAATTTTTTTTTAAAATTATCTAGTAAAATATGTACAAAGTAGCAGGCCAGTAAACACTGATAAGAAGGATGCTAGTGTAGGGGATATGGTTGGGGGTGAATGAGTGGGACAGCCTACAATTTTTCTATCTAATTATTTGAACTCCTTTCTCTGCATTAATTATCTAGTAAAATATGTACAAAGTAGCAGACCAGTAAACACTGATAAGAAGGATGCTAGTGTAGGGGATATGGTTGAGGGTGAATGAGTGGGACAGCCTACAATTTTTCTATCTAATTATTTGAACTCCTTTCTCTGCATCTGACAAATTTTTGGTACCTTAACTTCAAAAATGAGTAGGCTTGAAAAATTAATAAATGACTCATATGTATTCACATGATCTTCAGAAGGGTGCCAAGGCTACACAGTGGGAAAAAAGACAGTCTCTTCAACAAATGATAATGGGAAAACTGGATATCAGTTATGCAAAAGAATGAAGTTGGACCTTTATCTTACACAATATACAAAAATGAACTCAAAATAGATTAAAGTCCTCAATGTAACACCTGAAACTCTAAAGCTCCTAGAAGAAAACAGTAAGAAACCTTCATGACATTGGATTTGGCAATGATTTCTTAGATAAGACACCAAAAGCACAGGCAACAAAAGCAAAAATAGACAAATGGACCTGCATCAAATTTTAAAACTTCTGCACAATAAAAAAATCTATGGAGTGAAAAATCCACCTATCAATGGGAAAAAATATTTGATAACCATATATCTGATAAGGGATTAGCATCCAGAATATATAAAGAACTCCTACAACTCAACAACAAAAAGAAAAAAATAACCCAATTAAAAAATAAGCAAAGGACTTGAATAGACATTTCTCTGAAGATATGCAAATGGCCAACAATTACATAAGAAGATGCTCAGTATCACTGATCACCAGGGAAATGCCAATCAAAACCACAGTGAGATATCACCTCACACCATTAGGATGGCCACTATCAAAAAAACAGGAAATAACAAGTGTTGGCAAGGATGTGGAGTAATCAAAACACTGTGTGCTGCTGGTGGGAATGTAAAATGGTACAGCTGCTGTGAAAAACAGTATGGAGGTTCCCCCCGAAATTGAAAATAGAATTCCCTTATGACCCAGCAACTCTGCTTCTAAGTATGTATCCAAAAGAATTGAAAATGGGATCTCAAAGACATATTAACACACCCATGTTCATTGCAGCATTATTCAAAATAGGCAAGAGGTGAAAGCAACCTAAGGTCCATTGATGGATAAATGGATAAAGAAAACATGGGCTGAAAGAGGTGAAAGCAACCTAATGTCCATTGATAGATAAATGGATAAAGAACACAATGGAATATTCAGCCTTAAAAAGAAGGAAATCTGTCACATGCTACAACATGGATGAACCTTGAAGACATTACACTAAGTAGAATAAGCCAGTCAGAGACAAATACTGCAAATACTGCATGATTACACTTATATAACGTGTCTAAAGAAGTCAAACTCAGGGCCGAGCCCGTGGCGCACTCGGGAGAGTGCGGCGCTGGGAGCGCAGCAGCGCTCCTACCACGGGTTCGGATCCTATATGGGGATGGCCTGTTGGGCCTCCCTGAGCCAGAGGCCGACAAAACTGAGTGGGAAGAGACCCCGGTCCAGCCGGGG
>NW_007730187.1:119480-147599 GCF_000696425.1 Galeopterus variegatus
GGTGCGGCCAGTCTCAAAAAAAAAAAAAAAGTCAAACTCAGAAACAGTAAGTAGAGTGGTGATTGCTAGGGTATAGGGGAGGGAAAAAGGAGAATTTTTAGTAGGTATAGTTTCAATTCTGCAAGATGAGAAAGTTTCACAGAAAAAATATAAATATATATATGTAAACAACAATTAGCTCAGTTGTTTACAGCATAGTGTTATAACACCAAGGTCCAGGGTTTGGATTCCTGTAGTAAACAGCCACTAAAAATAAATAAATAAAACATATTTTTAAAAAGAGAGAGTTGCACAACAATGTGCATATAGTTTACACTATGTTTGTTTTCCCTATACAATTGTATAAAAAGGTATATCAAGTCTTGCTTGCACCCCCACATCCATTATTGGTACTCACAATAGGTGTTTGTTTCTAATTTATGTTTCCAGTATTTTTTTCCTGTCTTTTCTTTTTTTTAATGGATATAAACAAATACCTTAATTATCTCCTCTTTCTCAAAAGATATGTTATTCTGTACTGTACCTTTCATTTTTCATGTATTCCAGAGTTCATTTTATGTCATTCTATACAGAGCTTCCTTTGTTGTCGTTGTTTGCTGTGTGTGCTGGGCTGCATAAAACTTCATTATGTGGTTGCAGTGATTTGAGCTGCTACCTTTATCAAATACTAAATATCTATGTGTGTACTTATTTCTGTATTTTCCATTCTATTCCCTTTGTCTGTCTTTATCCACACACAAATAGCACACTGTTTTAATTATAGAGGTTTAATCGTATATATTAGATATTAGATGTACATAAGATGTAGGCAGGGATTAGCATCCAGAATATATAAAGAACTCCTACAACTCAACAACAAAAAGAAAAAAATAACCCAATTAAAAAATAAGCAAAGGACTTGAATAGACATTTCTCTGAAGATATGCAAATGGCCAACAATTACATAAGAAGATGCTCAGTATCACTGATCACCAGGGAAATGCCAATCAAAACCACAGTGAGATATCACCTCACACCATTAGGATGGCCACTATCAAAAAAACAGGAAATAACAAGTGTTGGCAAGGATGTGGAGTAATCAAAACACTGTGTGCTGCTGGTGGGAATGTAAAAGAAGAAATGGGCTTTGAGTAATCCTTTTTGCATCTCCATCACCCTGGGGGAGAGGTGACAGGTCTCAATCCATTAAAAATGCTATTGTTATTTTTATTAGAATTATTGTAAATTTAAAGATAAACTATTTCTATGTAATATCTATATTAAAATATAATACCATTTACATTCAATCAAAAAATGAAATATGTAGATGTAAATCTAACAAAATATGTACATGGTGTGTATGCTAAGAAATCACTAAATGCTGATGAAAGAAATCAAAGATCTAAATAAATGGAGAGACATACCATGTTTACAGATTGGAAGACTCAACATAGTGAAGACGTCAATTCTTCCAAAACTGATATACAGGGTTAACACAATTCCTATCAAAATCCTTGCATGGTTTCTGTAGGTATAGATTAGCTTATTCTAAAATTTATATGGAAAGGAAACGGCCGGCCCGCTGGCGCACTGGAGAGTGCGCCGCTTGGGAGCGCCGAGGCGCTCCCGCCGAGGCGCTCCCGCCGAGGGTTTGGATCCCATGTGGAGACCGGTTCCCGCTCACTGGCTGAACACGGTGCGGGCGCAACACCGAGGGTTGCGAGCCCATTGCCGGTCCCTGGTATGGGCGTGACACCGAGGGTTGCGATCCCGTTACTGGTCAGTAAAAAAGACAAAAAGGAAAAAAAAAAGAGAAAGGAAAAGGATCTAGAAAAGCTAAAACAATTTTTACAAGGAAGAATAAAGTGCCTAATGTTAATGCTTACTATATAGCAACAATCAAGACTGTAGGTATTTGTGGAGGGACAGATGTCTAGATTAAAGGAACAGAACAGAAAACATAGATACGGATCCACACACATATACTGATCAGATTTCTGACAAAGGTGCAAATTGCATAAAGTTCCTAAGAAATCTGATGTGTCTTGGTATAGATGCTATCAGTCATGATTTTGGTTATTTTAAATTGTTTTATGCCACAGAAATAACCAAATTTTCTTGTCAGGTGCAAAACTGTCATCAGATATTTAACCATGGCCATTTTAAGTCTCGATGTCCACAGTCTATTGCTTTATTCTGATGCTCTTCCTGAAAGCACTTTGCAAGCAATTTTAATCCTAAAGTGTTGTGTCTTCAAGGATGTTCATGGAAAGAATGAAAAGAACTCTAACAAGTACAGATTTCTACTTACTTTGAGTTTACGCCATTGGACTGAATTTCTTAAATTCTAGTGTTCCAAGAAACTGACGGATTTGTCAAATTGTTAACCAAGATCAGAAAAAGGATTAGGTACATGATACTAAATGAACTGATGAAGTATTATGGGTTTTTGTGGTCTCTTTATTTTGAAACATTGCTGGTTTTCTTAAATGTTTTTTGTTTTCCAGATTTAAGCAATTTGGTAAAGCATACTTTTATAAACATAAATGGAAACATTTGCTTTTTCTCTCTACCTGATCTCTCCACAATTTGGAAACTATTCATGAGTATTATTATTTTTATGGCAATATTTTTATTTACTTAAGTTCAATAATAATCTCTTCTCTTTAACAACATACAATTGGAAATATTGGTTATATTACCAAGGCTTTGACTGGGTTGTCATAATTGAAAATGTGGATAGAATGTCTGACTTCAAGTGTTCCCAACTTTAAATTGAGTGATTAAAAAGTTGTCACTTCCTGGCAGGACTAGGAACCTCAAAATATCAGATACAATAGGCAAAGTACAATGTCTGCTGTGGCTTGGCTTCCTAGCACCAAGATTTTTAAAACTCTAATCTGATATTCTTTGCTAAAATTTCCAACAAAACAAATTTAAAAGGAGCTTCTGTGGTTATTCCTGCTACACTTATGTAAATAACCAGGCAAACTGGTGTTACCATGATTGTCTCTGGTAAAAATGGGAGTTACTATAGAGAGAAAAATTTGTTTCAAAAGAAAACTATACTACATCTGTTATTAGATTGTAGCCCTGTTTACTGTTTTTGAGTTTTTATTATATACCTGTAGACTGGACTTGGATTCTGAATTCTTCCAGTTTTCTCTAATACCTGGCTATAACTCTCTAACAACAAGAATCGTTCTGTTCCTAAAGACCTATTAGCTGAAGCTGGAAAACTCAGTGTAAATTTCAAGAGACAAGTTTTATGCCTGATTTGTTGACCACACTGAGAGTTCACCAAAAATGCCTGGTGTCATAACCAGAGACATTAAACTGCAAACAAGAAGGAGAAGTTGCTGACTTCATGCTTTAGACAGCTTTTCCCCCACAAGATCATCAGAATGAGACTTCCTAAGATGAGATTCTTATTCCTTTTCATTTTTCCTTATGTCTTCCCCTTTCACTTGGCGAGATGATGCTTTAGTTAAAATTTCAAAACCAGGGCCGGCCCGGTGGCGCACTGCTACAGTGCGCCACTTGGGAGTGCGGCGGCGCTCCCGCCGAGGGTTCGGATCCCATGTACAGGGCCACTCACTGGCTAAGCGAGGTGCGGGCGCAACACTGAGGGTTGCGATCCTGTTGCTGGTCCTGGTCCGGTGCGGGCACGACACTGAGGGTTGCGATCCGTTGCCGGTCACAAAAAAAGACAAAAAGGAAAAAATAAAAAAATAAAAAATAAATAAAATTTCAAAACCAGTAGCTTCTGTGGGTAACTTCCATATTGCCACTCCCTGCCTCAACCTAGCCATGATATGCTAGATTACCTCCTAACTAGGAGGAGTCTGTACAGTTGCTAACACTTCTTGCTGCACGTGGACAAACACATTGAGTATTGTAGAGACTCAGTTACAAAAAAATTTAATGAACAGGCTACTTGGTGTTTAACAGACTACATGGTTAAGATGAGCAGACTCCTCATTTGCCTATTCAGTTTTAGTTGGTTTGGTTCATGTGGACTCTGGCCAAGAAGCATCCTCCAGACTCTTGGTATTATACTCCTGATGGTCTTGATATTGGTGTCCCTGTTGTGCTGTATTCTCTCAAATGTTTAAATGTGTGCAACCATCTATTGAACAACAAATGGTCTCTTGTCAAATGATCAAATGAACTGAAACAAAAACTCAAAGTAATGCATGATAATGACATCTTAACCTATGAATGGAATGAATGACACGCTGAGACTGGGAACTCAGAATAATGGTATCTGGGAGTAGCTCTGATGCCGTAAGTTTTGGTCACACTCTCACCTAGGTGAGAGACTGACCAGAAAGCGGAAATTGTTAAATAAAAGTAAAGGAGGCCATTATCTTGGAGTAAGTTCCTGCACTAGCCCCAAAAGACCAGACTAAAAATACAAATGGAGTCACCCCTGCTAAATTCCACCTCCCCAAATCTGAACTAAGTCTAACTTTCTGAGAAATCAGAAGAATGATAACAGCCAATTTTCCCAAACAGGCCAGTTTAAGTCTTCAATAGATATGATAATGAAGTTCCCTCTGCTTTAATACTTCACAAAAAAGATAGCCGGTAGTAACCTGGTGTTAACTAATCAGTTAGCTTTCTATTGTTCTGTCTCCCTGTCCCTACCTTACAAGGAAAGTAACTAACTTTGAAATAACCAATCCATTTTTTGTTCTTTGTTTCTGCTTTCTTCAGCCTTTTCTGTCTATAAAACCAATCACCTTTGCTGAGTTCACTGGAACACTTATTCTATTCTATGGAATAAAATGTTGACCAATTCTAGAATCACAATAAGGCCGATTGAGATCTTTAAATTTGTTGTAATTTTTTTCCTTTGACAGTTCTGTAACCATGAAGAGACCTGAAGGAGATTGCTGATAACCCCTGAACTCCTTGAGGAATGCAAAACAGGCACCACTAACCCTCTCTTTTGAAGGATCACTGTCTTCCCCAAGGATCCCTGAGAACTGTAAGTTGCTCTCAGGTCTGAGCTCTGCTGTCTTCTGCATTTTAGCTCTCTTATCTCTTTGGCTTTTGAGGTACCAAGGGTTAGTTTGTACTGTGAGAGAGCATTTGACCTTGTGGCACTAAGGATTAGTTTGTGCTATGGCAAGGCACATGACCTCTGGGTTTGTGGCTGACAAGTCATGGTTAAAAAAAAAAACAAACTGCAATTTTAAAAGTAACTGCTTTTTGTATGCCAAGGTAAGAAACAACCCAAACTAAGTTGGTCAAATAGATCTTGGAGCCAAAGCCATCTTGACTCTGAAGAAACCAAGATCCAGTATAATAAAGGGATCCTAATTTCTTTTTTTAAAAAATTTTTATTGAATCATAATTGATTATACATATTTTTGGGGTTCAATGTTGACATATATTGATCAAATCAATATTACTAGTATATATTGTTACAAATTGTACTTATTCTTTATGCCCCTTGTCCACTCTGTCCCTATCCCCCTCTCCCTCCCCTTCCCCCCTCTAATTACGCTAGATTTCTTCTCTTGCTCTGAAAGAGTAATGGTTACTCTGTTGATTTGTTGCCTAGATGATCTGTCCAATGTGATAAGTGTGTTCAGGTCCCCCAATATTATTGTAGAGCAGATGCTTCCTCTGTCACTCTGGAATGGGCTTTGTGGAGAGAGACCTCCTTTTCTTTCCTTTGGTCTCTGTTGGTGACTCTCCTTGTGTCAATGCACTCCAGTGGCTGGTGGACCATCTGCATGGTGGTTGTGATGTCTAGCCACTTTTGCAGCAGCTGTGGTTACTGTGGTGGCTGTGGTGGGCCACTCACATGAAGGTGATGTTTTTGGCATGCTCCTTGGTGCTGGCAGTGTGCCTGGTTGTTGGGGAGGTTCAGTCCCCAGCTCTATGCCTCAGGACCCTGGTTGTGCCCTGAGGCACTGGCGGTGTGCCTGGTTGTGGGGGTGGGGGGGTCCAGAGGGATCCTAATTTCTAAAGATTTGAGTACTCTGCCTTCTGGTACATCTGCCTTTCTCATGTATAAGAATTATGGCCCTTGAAGTTGCAAATATTTACAAAAGTGGTAAAATCTTACTAAAAGTAATTCATAATTACAATGGCCATTATTTAGGATGTTCCAGATGAACAACACTGCACTTTAAGATGGATGCTTTCCCTCTCATGAGCAGCTATTGCTTTCCTGTTTGTCTTGCTCTTTGTGCTGAGAACTTGGCTTGACATTCTGTCTGTCAGGGGCACATGATTTATTGGGTCTGCATGTGCAGGTGGTCAACCAAAAGACTGGAAACCAGGAGAATATAGCCAGACCAAAATGTGGGTTGCACCCCATTTGCAGCTAGACCAACTGTTGCCAGCTCTCGAGGCATTATCTATGTCTCTTTCTTTTGGCTGTTTTTGGGAGTGGCTCTGGGTCATCAAGGTGAGGCAGGAAGCTAGATAGAGACAAGAGTGGGAGAAGGAAAAACTGGTTATTTGCAAATGGGACAAACCAGTTCCCTGAGCAGGCATGCACATGTGCAGAAGTGACCACAGGAGACAAAGACAATACCAGACAGGGAGCCTCTCACAACCTTTGATGCCATTCAGTTAGAACAATGAGTTCCCACCAGCTAGGGCCCCATTCTCTTTAATCAACATGGCAGAGATTACATTCAGGACTCAACTAATGACCAAATGGCATGAATCTAGCTAAGAGGACTTAAAACCCCAGGAGTGTAACCGTAGGTGCTCTTGAGCACTCTTCTCTCTTGCTCAAGCCCACACCATTTTCTCCAGAGTGTATTCTTCCCTCTTCCTTTGCTAAATAAAACTGCTTTTACTTTTCATTTCTGGCATGTCTTGTCCAATTCTTTGTTCAAGATACCAAGAACCAGGATTTAGCCAGTGGGACCTGGAATTTTCCTGTAACAGAGGGGCTAAAATGCAGTTTATAATAAGGGCACCTGAGTTAGGCCAACCAAGAAGCTTCCTGAAAGATTTCCAGAAGTTTTATTGCCTCTTTAAAAGGCTGTTCACAGAAGACCAAATAAAAACTTAAGCTACTAATTGATGAGAAAATTAAATCTACCAACATTTTTGATTAGTTACTATCCCAACCCAAAGTGAAAAAGAAAGCTAGATAAAGTATTTATAAAAGCTAGCCCCCGGTTCCCGCTCACTGGCTGAGCGAGGTGCGGGCGCGACACCGAGGTTTGCGATCCCGTTACCGATCCCGGTACGGGCGCGACACTGAGGGTTGCGATCCGTTGCCGGACACGAAAAAAGACAAAAAAAAAAAAAAAAAAAAAAAAAAAAGCTAGGCCCTCAGGTCAAGCAGGCATATAAAATGCTTTCTCTGCCACATTTGTTATAGGGCTCCAGACCAAAGTCAGTAATCTAATTAATAAATAAGCTAAGTTGAAAAGACTGTCTATGGAACTAAATTAGGCTCCCAAATACAACTTTCTGACATTTAGTTGGCTATTTTGAAAGCCTTCGTAAAAGAAATTTACATGTATAAAGAAAATATCCACTTGTAAAGATGTCTTCCTCTCTGCACCTAA
Source organism: Galeopterus variegatus (assembly GCF_000696425.1). NCBI lineage: Eukaryota > Metazoa > Chordata > Mammalia > Dermoptera > Cynocephalidae > Galeopterus > Galeopterus variegatus. The sequence continues at coordinate 127,010 of NW_007730187.1, forward strand.
ACCACTAGGAACTTTTGCAATAGCAAAGACATTGACTTAAAGTTTATATAACAAACCTTACCCTTGTTTAAGTTGCTTTTTCTGGCCATTATGTCTTACCTACCCTATGGCTTTCTTTCTTTGGCAAAAAAACCACCCAACCAAACAAAAAAACACAGCATTTACATTTAAGTTCTGTAAATTGTCTACATTGTCTTGTCTGGGAGTCATCTCTTTGGAAGTGCAAAGAAAAAATTAAGAAGGAAATTAAAACATTTCTTGAAACAAATGAAACAAATGCAACATACCAAAATCTGTGCGATACTGCAAAAGTAATACTAAGAGAAACGTTTATAGCAATAAACACCTACATCAAAAAATAGAAAGATTTCAAATAAACAACTTAATGTTTGCACCTCAAGGAATTATAAAAACAAAAACAGTTCAATTCAAAAATTAGTAGATGAAAAGAAACAGTAAAGATGAGGCCAGAATTAAATAGAGAGTAAAAAATAATTTAAAAAACAATGAAACAAAAAGTTGGTTTTTTGAAAAGATAAACAAAATTGATAAACTGTTAGGTAGACTAACCAAGAAAAAAGAGAGAAGACCAAAATAAGTAATATCAGAAATAAAAAAGGAGGGGCCGGCCCGTGGCTCACTCGGGAGAGTGCAGTGCTGATAACACCAAGGCCCCGGGTTTGGATCCCATATAGGGATGGCCGGTTCGCTCACTGGCTGAGCGTGGTGCTGACAACACCAAGTCAAGTGTTAAGATCCCCTTACCAGTCATCTTTAAAAATAAATAAATAAATAAGGAAACATTACAACTGACATCACAGAAATACAAAGAGTCATTAGAGACTATTATGAACAACTATATGCCAACAAACTGGAAAACCCAGAGAAAATGGACAAATTTCTGAACGAATACAGCATACCAAGATTGAACCAAGAAAAAATGGAAAACTTGAACAGACCAATAACAAGTAACAATATTTTAGTAATAAAAACTGTCCCATTAAATAAAAGCCCCAAACCAGATGACTTCACTGCTGAATTCTATCAAATGTTTAAAGAAGAATACCAATTCTATTCAAACTATTCCAAAAAATCAAAGAAGAGGGAATTCTTCCAAACTCATTTTATGAAGCCGGCATAACTACAATACAAAAATGAGACAAGGACAGACAAAAGAATAAAAACTACAGGCCAGTTACTACTAATGAACACAAATGCAAAAATCCTCAAAAAGTACTAACATACCAAATTCAACAACACACCAAAATGACTTACCCCAGGATGCAACATTGGTTCAACACACACAAATCAATAAGTATGATAAATCATATCAAGAGAATGAAGAAAAAAACCTGATATGATCATGTCAACAGATGCAGAAAAAGCATTTTATAAAACTCAATATCACTTCATGATAAAAACTCTCAACAAATAAGGTATAGAAGGAAAGCCTCTGAACACAATGAAGCCTGTATATGACAAACCCACACCTAACATCATCCTGAATGGGGAAAAGCTGAAAGCTTTTCCTTAAAAACAGAAACAAGACAGGTTGCCTACTTTCAACACTCTTAATCAGCATAGTACTGGAAGTACTAGCCACACCAATTAGGCAAGCAAGAGAATTAAAGGGCATCTAAATTGGAAAAGAGGAAGTCAAATTGTAACTGTTTGCAGATGACATGATCCTAAATATAGAAAAACCTAAAGACTATGATATAAGTCAAATGTGTGCCCCAGAAGTTCATGTATTGGAGACTTAATTCTTACCATAACAGTATTAAAAGGGTGGGAAATCCTACTTTGGTATTGAAAGGTGGGCCTTCAATAGGTGATTAGATTGTGAGGATTGTGCCCTAGTGAATGGATTGATCCATTGATGCAGTATTGGGCATGATTCTGATGGATTTAAAAGGAAAGCTAGTGAGAAGTTAGCTTTTTCTTGCTTAGCCCATTCTTGCGATGTCACCCTGCTTTGCTGTTTCAGAAGGCCCCCACCAGATGTGCCCCCTGGACCATAGACTTCCCAGACTCCAAAACTGTAACAAATAAATTTCTTTCCTTTGTAAATTATGCAGTTTCAAGTATTCTGTTATAAGCATCAGAAATGGACTATTTATAGGCTCCACCAAAATAGACTTAGAAATGATAAACAAATTCAGTAAATTTGCAGGCTACAAACTCAATATACAAAATCAGTAATGTTTCTATACACCAAAAACAAACTAGCTGAAAAAGAAATTAAGAAAACAATCTCATTTACAATAGCTACAAAAAATAAAATAAAATACCTAGGAATAAATTTAACCAAGGACGTGAAAGATCTTTAAATGAAAACTACATAACATTGATGAAAAAAATTAAAGGGGACACAAAAAATGGAAAGACATCCCATGTTCACGAAGTGGAAGAATTAATATTGTCAAAATGATTATACTACCCAAAGTGATCTACAGATTCAATGCGATCCCTATCAAAATACCTATAACATTCTTCCCCAAAATAAAAAGCATCCTAAAATTTAAATGGAACCACAAAAGACCCTGAATAGCCAAAGCAATCCTGAGCAAAAAGCACAAAGGTGGAGGCATTACACTACTTAACTTCAAAATGTACTACAAATCTATAGTAATCAAAACAGCATAGTACTGGCATAAAAACAGACATATATACCAATGGAACAGAATAAAGAATCCAGAAATAAATTTATATATGTACTTCTTTCTGACAAAAACACCAAGAACATACATTGGGAAAAGGACAACCTCTTCAATAAATGGTGCTGGGAAGACTGAATATCCATATACAGAAGAAGGAAACTAGATACCTATCTCTGGCCATGTACCAAACCCAAATAAAAATGGATTAAAGACTTAAATATAAGATCTGAAACTATGATACTACTAGAAGAAAACATAGGGGAAACACTCCAAGACAGTGGTCGGGGCAAAAATTTTATGGAGACTTCTAGAGCACAAGCAACAAAAGCAAAAATAGACAAATGAGATTACATTAAACTAAAAAAACTTCTGCACAGCAAAGAAAACAACAGAATGAAGACACAACCAGCAGAATGGGAAAAATATTTGCAAACTATTCAACAAGAAATTAATGTCCAGAATACATACAAGAAACTTAACATCAAAAAACCACAAATAACCCAATTTAAAAATGGGCAAATGACCTGAATAGACATTTCTAAAAATAAGACATAAAATGGCCAGCAGGCATATGAAAAAAAATTCTTAATATCACTAATCATCAGGGAAATGCAAATCAAAACCACAGTGAGATATTATCTCACTCCAGTTAGAATGCCTATTATACAAAAGGCAAAAAGTAACAAATACTGGTAAGGATGCAGAGAAAAGAGAACTTTTACACACTGTTGGTGGGAATATGAACTAGTACAACCATTATGGAAAACAGTATGGTGATTCCTCAAAAAACTAAAAATAGAACCATATGATCCAGTAATCACACTATATGTTCAAAAGAAAGGAAATCGGTATATTGAAGAGATATGTGTACTCCCGTGTTTACTGCAGCACTATTCATAATAGCCAAGTATGGAATCAACCTAGGTGTCCACTGACAGATGAATGGATATTTAAAAAAATATGGTATATGTACACAATGGAATACTATTCAGCCATAAAAAAGAATGGAATTCTGTCATTTGTGCCAACATGGATGAGCCTAGAAGACACTGTGTTAAGTGAAATAAGTCTGGCACAGAAAGATATGTTTTTGGTTTTTTTGTTGTTTTCTTTTTGGTGGCTGGCCAGTGTGGGGAACTGCAAAAAGATAAGTACAACATGTTCTCACTTGTATATGGGAGCTAAGAGAAAAAGTCGTGCTTACAGAAGTAGAGAGTAGAATTGTGGTTACTCGAGGCTGGGAAGGGGAAGTTAGGAGGTAGTGATAGGAGAAATTGGTTAATGTAAACAAAATGACAGCTAGATAGGAAAAACAAGTTCTAGCAGTCTACAGTAGTGCTAGGCATCTATAATTAACAATAATTTATTGTATGTTCTCAATTGGCTAGAAGAGAGGATTTCAAATACTAAAATGATAAATTTTTATGACAATGAATATACTAATTACCCTGATTTGATTATCACACATTGTATACATGTATTGGATATAACTCTGTACCCCATAAATATGTACAATCAATATGTGAGTTAAAAAGAATTTTAAAAACCAAAGCATCATTGATGTCCGTATCGGCATACAGAAGAAAAGTAGATCACTCTTTGTTTTGCCAGTAAATGAAGAAAATTGGTTTGAAATGATTTTCCCATAGAGGAGATCATTTGAAATTTATCATGCATTACAGGAAGTGGAACTAGAAATCAATTGATGTCATCTGCACATATTTCACTTCTGCTCTTATTTCTCTGGATGTGTCAAGAAAAGAAAATAATTGTAATCTTTCAAAATATAACAAAATGTTTGTATATTTTTATTTTAATATATAATCCCCTGCTTTCTCCTAAAATGAGTTGATCCTGGATAGGATGCCTCACTTGCTGAACTGGGTGATAAGTGGGAGAATGCAAAAGAAGAGAAACTAAAGAGAGCTTGCACAAGAGCATATCTGAAATTAATAAATGACTATAAGCAGCAAAGCAGGAGGCTAGGAGGCAGTGGGTAAAGGTGTGGCTGAGGTGGATTTTGGCTGAAGAAGAATTTCTAGAGGAGGAGTTTGGAAATGTTTAATGGAGATTTTTATCAGGTATTGTTAAGTATGCTAAAATATTTCACCTTTCCCCTTCTATCTACCCAAGTGTCCTCAATAAAATTGATATTCTTTGCTAAAAACAAGAACAAAACCTACCTGCAAGGAAAAGCTCATGTCCAGATGGCTTCACTGCTGATTCTACAAAACATTTAAGGAGGAAAACCAATTCTTCACAAACTCTTCTAAAATTAGGAGGGAACACTTCTCAATTCATTTTACGAGTTCAGTGTTACACTGACACCAAAGACAGCTAAAGATGTCACAAGAAAACTACAGACCAACATCTCTTTTAAATTTGGATGCATAAATCCTCAACAAAATGCTACCGAACTGAATCCAGCAACACATAAAAAGGATTACACACCATGTCCAAGTGGACTATATCTTATAAATGCAAAGTTAGTATAACATCTGAAAATAAATTAATGTAGTACATCATATCAATAGAATAAAAAACCAAAAACCATGTGATTTTCTCAATTGGCATGAAGACAGCAAAAAGCCACCATCTTATGATAAAAATTTTCAACAAACCAGGAATACAAGGGGACTTCCTCAAACTTATAAAGTGCACCTAGAAAAAACCCATAGCTAGAATCATACTAATGATGTAAGCCTGAATGATATTCTCTTAAGATCAAGAAAACAAGTCAAGTATACTTTCTCTAACTACTTCTATTCAGTGTTGTAGTGGAAGTTCTTGCCAGAGCAATTAGGGAGGAAAAAGAAATAAAAGGCCTCTAGATTTGAAATCAACAAATCAAACTATTTCTCATCACAGATGACATGGCTTTTTATACAGAAAATTCTGGTAATCCACTAAAAACTATTAGAACAAATAAATGAGTTCATTAAAGATCAGTATACAAAAAAATCAATTGTATTTCTATATACTTGCAAAGGTACAGTCTCAAAATGAAAATAAAAATAAGATTCCATATACAATACATCAAAAAGAATAGCATCCTTAGGAATAAATCTAACAAAATAAATGCAAAACTTAGAAAATCACAAAACGTCAGTGAAATAAATTTTTAAAAATCTAAACAAATAGATAAGAAAACTTAATATTGTTAATATGGTAGTACTTCCCAAATTGATCCACAATTTCAGCACAATTTCTAATAGAATCCCAGCTGACTTCTTTGTAAAAATTGATGAGCTAATTGTAAAATTCATATGTAATTTTAAGGGACTCAGAAGAGACAAAACAAAACTTGAAAAAGAACAAAGTAGGAGGACTCATAATTCCTGATTTTAAACTTATTTCAAAGCAATATAATTAGCACACTGTGGTAATGGTACAAGGACAAATGTAGATTAAGGCAATAGAATTGACAGTCCAGAATTAAACCCATACATCTACGGTCAGTTGATTTTTCACAATGCTGATAATATGATTCAATTGATAAAGAACGATTTTTAAACAAATCATGCTTCAACAACTGTATAAATACCTGCAAAGAATAAAGTTGGACCCTTATCTCAGACCATATACAAAAATTAACTCAAAATAGATCAAAGACCTAAATGTAAAAACTAAAACTATAACCCTCTCAGAAGAAAACATAGAAGTAAGTCATCTTGACCTTTGACTTGCCAAAGCATTCTTAGATATAACACCAAAAGAATGAGCAGCAAAACAAAAAGAGATAATTATTTGCACTTCAACATAATCAAACTTTTTGTCCTTCAAAGAACACCATTAAGAAAATGAAAAGAAATCCACAGAATGAAAAAAATTACAAATCATATATCTGATAAGGAACTTTTATACAAAAAATATACTCTTACAACTCAATAACAGACAACACAATTTTAAAATGGACAGAGGATCTGAATAAACATTTCTCCAAGGAAGATATGCAAATGGCCAATAAGCACATGAAAAGATGCTTAACATCATTAGTGATTAAGAAATGCAAATCAGAAAAACAATATATCACTTTTCACCCACTAGAATGGCTATGATTTTAACGTATGGAAAATTACAAGTGTTTTCAAGGATGTGGAGAAATTGGAAACCTCAAACATTGCTGGTGAAATTGTAAAATGGTGCAGCCACTGTGGAAAACAGTTTAGCAGTTCCTCAAAAAGTTAAACATAGAATTACCATATGACCCAGCAATCCCACTCCCTGGTATATATCCAAGAGAACTGAAAATACATGTTCACACAAAAAAGTGTACACAAATATTTATTGCAGCATTATCATAATTGCCAAAAATCAGAAACTAGAAACAAAACCAAAAACTATAAACAATGCAACCCAAATATCCATCAATTGATGAGTGGATGAACAAAATGTGGTATAATAGAATATTATTCAATAATAAAAAGGAATGAAATATTGATATGATTTGGATGAACCTTGGAAACAGTATGTTAAGCCAGACACAATGACCTCATAATACATGATTCAATGTGTATAAAATGTCTGGAATAGGCAAATCCATACAAATGGAAAGTATATTTTTAGAAGCTAGTGGATGGAGGAAGGAGATAATGAACAGTGACTGCTAGTACATACAAGGTTTCTTTTGGGGGTGATGAAAATATTCTGGAATTAGATAGCACTGATGGTTCAACAACCTTATGAATATAGTACAATTCACCGAATTATATAGTTTAAATGGTGAATTTCATGCTATGTGAATTATATCTCAATAAAAATTATTTATATTAGGTTAGTATTTGCTAAGGATAGACACGTAGATCATTTTAGAATTAAACCTACACATATATGGCCAGCTGATTTTTTAATAAAGGTGCTATATTAGTTTTCTATTGTTTCTATAAAAATTACCACAGACTTAATGGCTCAAAACAACTGAGTTATTATCTTACAGATCTGTAGGTCAAAAGCCTGGATGAGTTTTGCCTATGACATCAAGAGTTAGCATGGCTGCATTCCTTCCTGAGCCTCTGGAGAATCTATTTCCTTCCTTTTTCAAGTTTGAGAAGCTGCCTACATTCCTCAGCTCAGACCCCCCTTTCATCTTCAAAACCAATAATGGCTAGTCATGTATTTCTCACATGATACCACTCTGACATTGACTCTTACATCTTCCTCTTCCTCATTTAAAAAGCCATGTGTTTACATTGAGCTCAACTGGATAATCCAGTAAAATCTCCTAATTTTAAAGTCAGCTTAGGAAGTACAGGGTTTCTTTTGGGGGTGATGAAAATAAGCAACTTTAATTCCATCAGCTAACTTAATTCCCCTTGCTGTGTAACATAACACATTCACAACTTTAGGAGTTACGACATGAGCATTTTGGCAGGGACCATTGTACTGCCTACCACAGATGTTGAGGTAACTCTAGAGGAAAATGATAGTTTTGTCAACCAATGGTGCTAGAATGACTGAATTTCCATATGGAAAAAAATAACTTTGATCATTCTCTCACACCATACACAAAAACCTCAAGTGGATCATAGACCTAAACATAAAAACTAAAACTATAAAACCTTTAGAATAAAACATATGAGACATTTTTCACAACACAGGGGTAGGCAAAGATTTCTTAGAAAGAACACAGAAAGCATGAAGCATAAATAGAAAAGATGATAAATTGGATTTCACAAAAGTAAAACTGCTTTTTGAAAAACACCATTAAGAAACTGAGAAAATAAGCCCCAGGAATGGACAAAATATTTGTAATATGTATATCTGACGAAGGACTTTTATCCAGAATATATAAGGAACTCTTAAAACTCAATGATAAGACAACCAATTTTAAAATAGGAAACTTTTTTAACAGACATGTCACAAAAGAAGATAAAGGAATGGTGAATAAGTGTGTGAGATTATACTGAAATAGTCATCAGGAAATGCAAACTAAAACCACAATTTGATACCACTGTTTACCTCTTTTTTAACAGACATGTCACAAAAGAAGATAAAGGAATGGTGAATAAGTGTGTGAGATTATGCTGAAATAGTCATCAGGAAATGCAAACTAAAACCACAATTTGATACCACTGTTTACCTTATCTAGCATAGCTAAAATTAAAAAGACTGACAATAGCAAGTGTAGAAGGGATGTGAAACAGCTGGAAGTTCCATACACTGCTGGTGAGAATGCAAAAGGTACAAATACTTTGTAAAAGAGTCTGGCAGTTTCTTGTAAAATTAAGTACGCACTTATATGACCTACCCATTCCACTGCTACATATTTTGAAGCAGGGAACCCTGAGCATTTTCTGATTTTTAAACCTGCCCCCTTCTGCTGGAGAAACTGTTTTAGAAATTTTATGGTTGGCTGTCTTAATTGCAAACTTTGGCTTCTGTAACCTAGCTTGCTTGCTTCCTGCACCTGTGTGCTAATGAAAGGTAACAGCGGTTTTGCACCACCCTAAGGGCCGAATGCAAATTTGGCTCCAGAACTGGCCAATGAGCTATGTCTCATAGTCATAGCTAACCAATTCGAATTAACAGACTTGCATCCCTCATTTGCATAAGAGGACCTAAATGAGAACTTGGGCAGGAAGTTTTGGCTATATAAGGCTGCCCCTTTTCTTCATTCATGGAGACACTAGCCTGATGTTCCTGTTCTCCTTGCTTGCAAGCAGTAAGCACTGTAACACCAAAAAAAAGCTGTAAACTAATAAAGAGCTGAAACACCATCGTTGGTCTTGGATTCCTCTGTGCAAGCACCCCCCAACAATTTTCCAATATAAATGAAAGCATATGTTTACAAAAAGACTTGCACACAAATGCTTATATCAGATTTACTTATCTCAGCCAATCTGGAAACAACCCAAATATGCATAAAGACATGAATGGATGTCAAATTCAGATGTATTCACAAAATACAATACTACTTAGCAATAAAAAGAAATACTGATATAGAAAACAGCACAGATGAATCTCAAAAACATCATGTCGAAAGACAGAAGCCAGATTTTAAAAAGTGCACCTGCTATGTGATCCTATTTAAACGAACTCTAGATAAGCAAGACTAATCTATAGTGACAGAAGGTAAGTCAGTGGATGTTGGTAGTGCCAAATAAGTCCTTTGTGCTAATTTAAGATGGAGGAACTTTGGTCAAGGGAACTGGAGTCATGAACTTGGCAGGCCTAAGTGGGGCATGTCCACGTGACATGAATGCCCTGGGCCTTAAGGGATCACACCCTATTGAGATATTACCATCTGCACTTGGGAAGACTCAACTTGTAACTCCAGGTTAAGAACACTTATGGACCATCACAGACCTCTGGTGAGGTATGAAAGAAGGAGAGCAGAAGTCCCAAGTTGCTACATTCGTCAGACTGTCAGCCTGTCTTGCTGGACGGAGCTACGTTTACCGGACAGCACCACTGGTAGCCTGAGAAGGGACCCGAGTGCACGCTGCTCTCAAGCTACGTTCCCAAGGATCATTAATGCACTCCATCAGAAGTATCCAGTTCCTGGTGGTCATGAGCCAGAAAAGAACTGCGTGCAGAGACGTTAAGATCCCTGACCTGTTCCTAACAGGATATAAAATAGAAATTGTGTGCAGTGTGCCCTTAAGGGATCATATAGTTTGAAGTTAAAGTAGGTTAAGGATAGATATTGTGTGTAAGATTGTGTGTCTAATAAACCGTGTGATTCGAGCATCTAACATCTTCGTCTCGAGTGGTCCTTGCCTAGCAATAAGGGTCTGCAGGCAACAGTGGACGCCTGACCTGGGTGTGGGGTGGTGGGGACTGGCTGGACAAGGTCATCAGCTGAAAAGGGCCTATCTCCTGATTGTGGTGGTGGTGATGTGGACGTATACATTTGTTAAAACTTGCCAGACAGTTCACTTAAAATAAGCACATTTTATCGTGTCCGAATTATACCTCAGTAAAGCTGATTTTTTAAAAACACGCAAACAAAAGTAGGTCACAAAGCATAAAACTGGCTCTTTTAAGGTGTACAATTCAGTTGTTTGTAGTATATTCAGAATTGTGCAAACATCACCGTTATCTGATTCAATAACATTTTCATCACCCCCAAAAAGGGACCCTATACCTATTAGCAATCAGTCATAATTCCCCCTAACCCTGCCAGTCCTAAATAAGTCTAATTCACTCCTTGTTTGTAGCTTTGCCCATTGTGCATATTTCATATAATTGGAATTATACAGTATGCGGCTCATCCACAGTCAGCCCCGAGCACTCCCAGAGTGGGTCACAGCTCCCGGAAGAATTCAGGGGGCCGGTGCGCTCTTCACTGCCGGCGGGCTCAAGGTAGCGAGTCATTGAAGACATCGTTCTCCCAACTGTCCCGGCGCCCCACCCTTTCCGCCCCCAGACTACATTTCCCAGAAACTCTTGCGGTCGGAATCAATTTCTGGCGCTAACCTGGCGACCTTCTCCTTTTTCTCAGGGAACAGGCCGGTACCATGGAGGAAGCTTGTATCCAGGATGTGGTGCGGGCGTCGTGCGGGAGGTTGACTCCGAGCTTGCGTCTGGATCTCGGAGACTCAGGGCAGCGGTCTGGAGTGGCTCCTTTTTCTCAGGGAACAGGCCGGTACCATGGAGGAAGCTTGTATCCAGGATGTGGTGCCGGCGTCGTGCGGGAGGTTGACTCCGAGCTTGCGTCTGGATCTCGGAGACTCAGGGCAGCGGTCTGGAGTAGGGAGCAGGGCTGGCGGCCTGGCCCAGGTTGTGAGCTGTCGGGAACACAGAGAACCGGGCGCCATCTTCCCTGCGCGGTCCTACTCCGGACTACATTTCCCAGAGTCCCCCGCGAGAACAGGGCAGTCCCTTCATTTGCCTGCGGGACCCTCAGCCTGCGGGAAGGGGAAGTACGCGGTTAGGGCCCTAGGTCGTGGGGGCACGACTAGGCACCGCAGGTGCGTCCCTGGGGGTCTGAGGGGCCTCACTAGGCAGTTCCGGAGTGTCGGACAGTGTGAGTTGGTCGGGCTGGGGGAGCGGGCGCGAGGTGTGGGCTTCCGTGCGTGATTGTGACCTTATGTGACTGCGGCTTTCGGTGTGCGGGTGTGGTTGTATGTCCCTCTGGTGGGTGTGTCATTGTCACTGTGCCCATGCGCGGAGCTGGGTGTGCAGGTGTGACTGTTTATCTTCGTAGTTGGTGGGTGACTGTAACAGTGTGCGACTGTGTGTGTAGGTGTGACTGTGTCTCTGGTGCGACTGTGATTGCGTGACCGTATAACTTTGCGTTACGTTGTGTGGGTGGAGCGGTAGAGAATCTGATTATGCCGCTGTGACTGTGTGTTATCCTGGGGGATGCAAGTATGTGTGATTGTTTTTCTATGAATGTTAGCAACATTAAGTGTACTGGATGCCTGTGACTATGTGAGGATATGTGAGTGTGATCACGTATCTTTATGTTGCATTGTGTGTGCGATTGGAAGGAGCTTGTAATTGTGCCAGGGTGACAGTATATATGTCCTAGTGGGTGTTGTGTTATTTTGAGTGTGTGTTATGTGTAGTGCTCAGTAGGGGGTTAGGGGAAACCGTTAACTGTGTATGGCTCTATAATGAGTGTCCTATGGTGACTATTTGTAACACTGTATAATTTTTGTGGTGCTACGTTTGAGTGGTCTGTAAACATGTGGGTGTAACCGTGTATCCTCAGGGTGGATGTGGGACTGTGTGTGACCATATATAGTGCTATTATTTGGGTAAGGTGTGACTTTGAGGGTGTGTATGGGTCCCCATGGTGGGTGAGGACTGAAGTTTTGGGTGTGGGGTTTCTGTAACTGCTCTTGTGATTCCAGCTTTCTGTCCCAACTTTTTACAGCAGTTTTAGATTCACAGCAAAACTGAGCAGAAGGTACAGAAGTTTTCCATATACCCCATACCCCCACACATGTATAGTCTCCCCTGTTATCAACATCTTTCACCAGAGTGGTACATTTGTTACATTTGATGAACCCAGAGTCCATAGTTTACATTATGGTTCATTCTTTGTGTTGTACATTCCAGGGTTTTGGACAAATATATAATGACATGTATCCACTGTTATAGTGTCATATAGAGTAGTTCCCTTGTGCTAAAAGGCCTCTGTGCTCTACCTGTTCATCCCTCTCTCCCACCAACCACAGCCCCAACCCCTATCCCTGGAAACCACTAATCTTTTTACTGTCTCCATAGTTTTGCCTTTTCCAAAATGTTATACAGGTGGAATCATACAGTGTGTACCCTTTTCAGATTGGCTTCTTTCCCTTAGTATTTAAGTTTCTTGAGCCACTGATCATTATGCCAAGTCCCTTTTTATACTTCATTGGACTGTAAGATTATTTTTAATATAGATTTTTATTTTTGTAATTCAGTTTATCTATTGGACAAGATGTGTGCTTTAAGATTTGCATGGTCTGCAGTGTCATTGTAACTCATTGTCCTGCAATGAAGATATATAGACCTGGGCTAGTGGACTTTTTTGAAAAACTTAAATCTCCCTTATTAGTATCACTATGTAATTATTAGGGGCTTAATATTAACAGAATATTCACTTCCTAGGTGATAATGGATTGAGTATGCAATGAGCTCTTATTTGGGACATTCAGCTAATTTATTATTTTATTGTATCCTATTTCTACTTGGTTTTGTATTATAATGGTTTTAAAAGTAGAACGTACATTCTGAAAAGTACAAAAATCAAAGTATATGGCATGATACATTTAACAAAATGAGCATATTTATTTAACCAGAGCTCAAATCTGATAAGGAAATAGAACATTACCAGCAGTCCAGAAGTCCAATTCTTGTCCCGTCCACTCGCTACCCTCCTTTCCCAAAGATAACTTATTTTGTTTTCTATAGCCATGGATTAATTTTACTTGCACTTGAATTTTATATAAACAGAATCACACAATATCCCCTATTTTGTGCTTGACTTCCTTTTTTCAGCATTACATTTCATATGTAATATGAATCTAAAGAAGTTAAGGAAAAGTGTAGTGGATTAAACTCGAAAAAGTAAAAGATAGGAAATAATAAGAAATCAAATATAAATTTCTTAAATTTATTTTTTATTGTATATATTTAAGGTGTACACATTTTGATATACATAGTGAATATATATTGAAATATAAAATGAGTGTACAGTAGAGAAAATTAATAAAGCTAAAAGTTTATTTTTTGGAATTAATAAAGTTGATAAACTTCTAGCAAAACTTTAAAAAAAAGAAATAAAAGAAATAAGACACAGATTACCAATGTCAGATATGAAGGGAAAAAAGAAAACACCAACCACAGACTAGCTTTATGGCTAAGCTCTCAATTAATTAATTCATGCTTCTACCTGGGACTTCATTGCACTAAATAAGCTCACAGGAACCTGAGCCACTGATTATTATGCTAAATCCCTTTTTATATTTCATCAGACATGTACATTTCTTTCTTTTTTTTTTCAGTGATTTTGCTTTACTTTTAACCATGGTAAAAATCACAACATAAAATTTACCATCTTAAATATTTCTTAATGTACAGTTCAGTAAATGTTAAGTCTGTTCAAAATGTACAGCGGATCTCCAGAACTTTTTCATCTTGCAAAAAAACTATAACCATTAAACAACAATGTCCCATTTCCCTGCCCCCCTAGCCCTTGGCAACCACCATTCGAATTTCTGTTTCTGTAAGTTTAACTACTTTAGATACCTTTGTAGGTAGAATCATACAATATTTGTCTTTTTTAACGGGTTATTTCACTTAGCATAATGTCCTCAAGGTTCAAACATGTTGTAGCATGTGACAGAATTTACTTGTTTTTTTTTGTTTTTAATAGACTTTTTTACAGCAGTTTTAGATTCACAGCAAAACTGAGCAGAAGGTACAGAAGTTTTCCATATACCCCATACCCCCACACATGTATAGTCTCCCCTGTTATCAACATCTTTCACCAGAGTGGTACATTTGTTACATTTGATGAACCCAGAGTCCATAGTTTACATTATGGTTCATTCTTTGTGTTGTACATTCCAGGGTTTTGGACAAATATATAATGACATGTATCCACTGTTATAGTGTCATATAGAGTAGTTCCCTTGTGCTAAAAGGCCTCTGTGCTCTACCTGTTCATCCCTCTCTCCCACCAACCACAGCCCCAACCCCTATCCCTGGAAACCACTAATCTTTTTACTGTCTCCATAGTTTTGCCTTTTCCAAAATGTTATACAGGTGGAATCATACAGTGTGTACCCTTTTCAGATTGGCTTCTTTCCCTTAGTATTTAAGTTTCTTGAGCCACTGATCATTATGCCAAGTCCCTTTTTATACTTCATTGGACTGTAAGATTATTTTTAATATAGATTTTTATTTTTGTAATTCAGTTTATCTATTGGACAAGATGTGTGCTTTAAGATTTGCATGGTCTGCAGTGTCATTGTAACTCATTGTCCTGCAATGAAGATATATAGACCTGGGCTAGTGGACTTTTTTGAAAAACTTAAATCTCCCTTATTAGTATCACTATGTAATTATTAGGGGCTTAATATTAACAGAATATTCACTTCCTAGGTGATAATGGATTGAGTATGCAATGAGCTCTTATTTGGGACATTCAGCTAATTTATTATTTTATTGTATCCTATTTCTACTTGGTTTTGTATGTGTCTACTGGTGTTGACTAACTGCAATAAATCCCCTTTCTATCAGGTTATTGTGTGAGGCCACTAGTGTGATGGGTCCTACCTGGTTTTGGTACAGTTTTTCCTTTTTCTGGAGCTAACTGGCTTTTTAAAAGTTCCCTGAGTTTATTCTTCTCATCTTGTGCAGATGGAAATAAGCACCTAATACCATAACTATAAATAATAGGAAGAGAAAAAAACATGTGTATTCACTCCCAAATTATTGCATATAAAAAAAAAACTTTTATTCACCCTTCTATTTTGTGCACTTAATAATTTTTCTCTTACATGCTATTATGGACCTACAGCATTTCACAGACTATTTCATTTGACTAATAGTTCTTGTAGACTACATCATAATATAAGGAGGAGTGGTGGAAGTATTCGTGGTACGTTGTTCCATATATTTTCATTACTTGGCCAGTGGGAGCCCCTTTTAGGAGACTCCTAAAAGGAGTCCTTTCAGCACAGTGTGTGAGATTTTTGGCAATAGCAGGAGGTTCTGCTACAGAAAAGAATGGAGTTTGTTTGCCTGCACACACAAGCCAGTCAAATGCGGAGACTAAGGTCCTTGTAGCACAGAAAAAGTTTATTCTCAGGGTGGCCAAACCTGGAGATGGGAGGTGACCTCAAATCTGCCTACCTGGTGGTGGGGAGTGAGGAATATTTAAGGAGAGTGTGCTGGGAAAAAAGGGGAGGCCTGGGCAGCAATGATTAGTAACTGCAAGAGAGAACAAAGAGAAATTTGGAAAGTACCTAGGGCATGTGCAATTGTTTCCTCAGGCATCTTCATGGGTTGCATGTTCAGAAAATGGCAATGTTGGCATGATGTGGAGGTGGAGTTTCAGACCTTCTGACAATAGGCCACTCATCAGATACTTGCACTGACTCAGGGAAGGGGTCTGTGGGGCTTGGCCAGTTCTGGACTGGTTTGCACTGAATGGAGCTGACTCCAGGGTTCTGCAAAGAATCTTAAGACAAACAGCTTGTGACCTGTACCTCAGTGATGTTATCTTTAGGGCATTAAGGCCGTAAGGGAATCCTGTGATTCCTGACTCAATGGCACTTAATCATTAACTGCAGGCTACATGACAAGCAATTCAGCAACAAAAAACTTTGGACCTATGCCTAATTACACATCTGAACTTCAAGTTGTAAAATCAAATCTGATCTGTTTGACTGTCAGTTTCAGTTTCATATCTAATCAATTTTTCCTCCAAGACATGGAATCAGCTACTATCCAGAATCCCTCTTTTCTTTTTCTTTCTCTTGTCTTCACTTCACTTCTTTTCTTCTTGGAATTGAATAAAAAACCAAAAATGGGAGACTTGTGACATAACCTGAGAGTTTATGTTGGGAAAAAGTGCTGCTCTTGTTGGGCTACTTTAAGTGGTGCCAAAGTTGAAAACTTTCTTTTTTCCCCATACTGGTCAGCTGCCAAAGAAAAAAAAAAGGAATAAAAACTTTCTTTTTAAGGCTTGTGTTCATATTGATTCTTCGAAAATTTCTCATTCTTTGACAGGTTATTGGGGGCAAGGGATTAGCAATTAATTAAGGAAATAATTAAATCTGAGACATTTCTACAATGATCAATCATATTGTGGAATAAAAAGCAAATTTGCTTTTTTAAAATGAGAAAATAGGACTTAATAGAAATTTTACATTCAGGTGGGTGCCTCCTTCCCTAGGAGAGAGGCTGTGGGCATGACAGGTACCTGTAGCTACTAAATATTAAGTTTATTATATAGTGATTAAACACTTCAGTGGTGGCTCCATGACTTCATGAGGCTATTAACTTTCCTTATGACTCTCTTACTTAAAGATTAGCAGGCACAGAGTAGAGAATTTAGAATTTTGTAAGTCTGCTCAAAACACCAAGTTCTTATCTTGTCAAAAATAAGAACTTGGTGTTTTGAGCACATTTACTCTGAATTGAAGTAATTTGTATGGTACAGATGAAAAAGTTAACTGAAAGCATGGAGTTTCCTATAAGTGAAAATTAGGATGTGCATCAGCTTCCCCAGTTTTGCTGGGCCTGAGGCCTTTCTAAATTTTCTCCCCAATCCATTCTCCTGGCCAAACCCATGCAAAGATGCATTGGTTCCCCTCTTTCATTAGCCACTCAAAGTGTTTATCTCACTCAATTTACTTTCTTTAATAGGAAGTAGAGTTATTGCCTATTCCAACATGAGTGGGAATGCCTTTGGGAAAGCAATGGATTATAATAGAAATTACATTAGAAAAGGATTCTAAAGAATTGGGTTTTTAAAAGCTAACCTAGCCCAACATCATTACTCATGAGGAAAATGCAAATCAAAACCACTGTGAGATATCTCTTTACACCTACTAGTGATGTTGGAGACGCAAGTTCTTGGATTTCCCAAGAGAAGAATCCTGTCATGAACCCACAGTAACTTCAAGCTCACACAGCAGAGTCATACTCACACTCAAAGTTTATTGCAAAGTGCAAGTACACACAGAAGGGTGCATGGGTGATGCCTCTCAAGTGAAGCACAGGGCATGAATTCTTAGAGAAGGGTTTATATGTTGTTCCAGGATGGGGGTGTTTCTCTATCATAACTAAAGGGAGGGATATTCAAGAAAAAGGGGGAGAAAAATGGGTTCTTGGGGCTTTTTTGCTTGAGCAAGCTCTTTTCTGAGAAGCAAAGAAAAGAGGGTTTTTGTATTTTGTGGTTTTGCTTCCTGCTCAGAAAACCGCAGAGCTCCAAAGTGCAAGATGATTGATAGGGAAGTTAAGATGCTACTGCCGCTTGTCTGCTCAGCCTGAATATCCACGTGCAGCCTCCCAGGAGCAAGTCCCTGTTCTATTCTGCCTCACTAGGATGGCAATAATAAAAAGGACAATAATAAATGTTGTTGAGAATTTGGAGAAATTGCTGGTGGGATCTAAAATTGTTATACTTTAGAAAACATTTTGGTATTTCTTCAAAAAGTTAAACAGATTTACCATAGAACCCAGCAATTCCACTCCTAGGTATATATCCAAGAGAATTAAAAATGTATGTCTACACAAAAACTTGTCCATGAATGTTCATAGCAGCATTATTCACAATCACCAAAAAGTGGGAATAATACAAAGGCCCATAAACCGATGAATGGATAAACAAAATTTGATATATCTATACAATGTAATATTATTAGTCAGTAAAAGGAATGAAGTTCTGATACAGGCTACAACATGGATGTACCATGAAAACATGCTAAGTGAAATAATCCAGTCACAAAAGTGCACATAATATATGATTCCATTTATGAAATGTCTAGCATAGGCATGTCCATGGAGGCAGAAAGTAGATTAGTATTTGCTTAGGGCCAGGAGAAGAAGGGAAAATGGGGACTGACTGCTACTGAGTTTTCTTTTAGAGGAGGTGAAGATGTTCTAAAATTAGATTATGGTGAATATACTAAAAAACATTGAATTGTACACTTTAAATGGGTGGCATATGGTATATCTCAATAAAGCTATGAAAAAAATAAAGCTAACCTAAAATTAGTGAGTGGGAGTCTAGATAAAACATTAATGGCTATGACTTGATAATTGTTGAAGCTGGTTAATGGGTACGTGGAGGTTCTTTATACTATTTAAACTCTACTTTCGTGTTTGTTTGGAAATTTCTGTATTAAAAAAGTTTTGAAAAACTGAAAATAAATCATGTCTAATGGTAAAATATTAGAAGCATTCCCAGTAAAATCAGGGAGAAGGCACTATCAGCACTATTATTTAACATTTTTTTTTTCCTAAATCTATCAAAAAAGCAGTGCTCCATAGGAAATTAGAAAAAAATTGCTTTATTCTTTCCAATAAGTTCTATTAAGCTTCTTTTGAAGGCCAGCTGATTTCCTGCCCCTGAATGAGTTTTCAGTCAGTGTTGGATAATAAAAAGTCTTCTGGTTTCTTTCAGTTACAAAATCAATTTTATTTTAGTAATTACAGTGTCCATTTCACTCCACTAATCAATACCGTAAACTTTTTTTAAAGTTAAAAATTCTATCTCCTTGAGCTTGAAGCCTGCAGTAGGAAGCTGTGATGATTGCTTTTCTATTTCCCTTCCTTGAACTTCTCCTTCCCCCTAGGTATTCTTGACCCCCTCTAGGTATTCTTGACACAAGGGAACACAGAAGGGAAGAGAGTAAATCAGGAAAAATCTTAATTGTATTGAAGCTGGTTCTCTCTTGTATTGGTCATATTCACATTTTGACTCTTTGTGAGGTGGGGCTCTACTCAAGCTGGTTGCCTACAATTCCTGTATTCAGCATTTGGACATCAGTCCTCTACCCCTTCTCTAGAGTTCATAGTCCCCTACTAGAAATCCTCTTGGTAGGCTTGGAACAAATCCAGGCCAAAGACAGTGCCTACTGTGGGATACATATCTAGTCCCAGGAGGGAATTAGGCCCGAATCTTCTCAATTCTAGGGGCAGAAGAAAAGTTTTCCTAAGAATTCTCACCACATTTCACTTGGAACGCTGGTGGCGCTGGGATCCTCTCTTTTACTTATGAGGTGGGAATACGAAGTACACCAGTGCTTTCCAAAAATAGGCCTTTCTCTCAGAAATAGCTTTCTCCTGTAGACTGTCCAATCTCTGAAATAGCTTTGGAATAGTTACAGAATTGAACCAAGGGCACAAAATCACTTTCTAGCCTGCTCCTTTTCAAGTCCTGCGTAAGATGGCCAAGGTTCTCATTGTGAAATGCAGGGTATTGTGGTCCCTATTGTCTTGTTCTCCTTCTCTTGGACTTCTCCTAAAGTGAGAGTGAGGGAGATATATTTTAACATTTTGTTCTAAACTGAAAACTAGTGCAAATAATAAGAGAATTAAAGAAGGTACAAAGTCAATATCCAGAAATCAATAGAACATTGTATATTTAAAAAAATAATACATGGAAGACACATTGGAAAAGACTCCATTTAATAATAGCCACACACACACAAATAGTATAACATCCCTAGGAATAATGTGAATAAGTAATGTGCATGATGTATGTGAAGAAAACTTTATAATGTTCTTGAAGGAAACAAATATTGACTTTAATAAATAGAAAGTCATCTGTGTTCTAGGAAAGCAAGACTCAACCCCATAAAAATGCCAGAACTCTTTAAGTTAATCTGCTCTTTTTATGCAGTCCTAAGAAAAACACCAGTATGATTTTTAAACTGATCTTAGCTCATATAGAAAAGTAAGTTAGAATACCAGGAAACTTCTGAAAAAGATGAGTAATGAGAGGTCTTTTTTTTTTTTTTTTTTTTTTTTTTTTTTTT
>NW_007730187.1:148546-182033 GCF_000696425.1 Galeopterus variegatus
CCCAGGAAACTTCTGAAAAAGATGAGTAATGAGAGGTCTTTTTTTTTTTTTTTCTTTTTGTCTTTTTTCGTGACCGGCAACGGATCGCAACCCTCAGTGTCGCGCCCGTACTGGACTGGGACCGGCTACGGGATCGCAACCCTCGGTGTTGCTCCCGCACCTCGCTCAGCCAGTGAGCGGCCGGTCTGTATATGGGATCCGAACCCTCAGCGGGAGCACCGCCACGCTTCCCAAGCAGCGCACTGTAGCAGTGCGCCACCGGGCCGGCCCTGAGAGGTCTTTTATTAAGATATCAAAACATTTAAAAATTATAGTAAATACAGAGTGTGATACTGGCAAAAGAATAAACGGATGGATCACTGAACCAAAATAGAACCACAAATAGATCCAAACATGTATCTTCTACGAAAATGGTAGCATTTAAATCAGTAGGGAAAATATATTTCATAGTCATTTTTTCTAAGGCTCACTTTTTTTTTCCTTCTTATTTCAACATATCTGGTCAGATTATATCTTATATAGTTTATTTCTTCCTTAGAAGTATATAAAATAATGATGTACTTTAAGTCCCGTGACATATTATATGATTCATATGTGGCTTTGGTACACCTGGGTAACCCCTCTCTGGGGAAAAATTAAGTAGGATTCCTAACTCATATATTATACTAAAATAAAATTATGATTGATAATCTGATACCATAATCTTACCAAATCTTATACCAAAATAAAATAACAATTGGTTAAAAGATTTGTGTTACAAATGAAAGCATTAAAATTGTAGAAGAAGGAGAAATTTATATAAATACGGGTAGGTTGAAAAAAATCCTTTACCAAAATCTGTGAAAGAAAAGCTGGTAGTTTGTTTTCTGTGGCAAAAACACATAAGCAAAACTGAGCTAGAGGGTAAGACACGAGTGCCTCTGTGCGGGCTGGGGGAGCAGCAGGGGTACTGACTGGCTTTCTTGGGCTTGAAGTGAGACTTGATTAGGGAAGTCTTTGGTCCTTCTGGTCTGAGCGTACGGTGTTCCTGGCCAAAGGGCACCATTTGGGTGAGTCTGGCTTGGGGATCTGAGGGCTACAGAAGAGGGATCTGCTCAAGGCAGGTGGTCATAGCCGCTCAGTCTTCGGTTCACAGCAACATCATCACTCAGGTGGGGTAAAGTCTTGCTTGAATCTCTTGGCTGATGCAGGAATCTGGATTGATGGGTGCAAGAGAATGAATCTGGATCTTCGTCTTCCCTTGGATCCAGCTACTCAGGATCTATCTTGCTGCAGCTAAAGCCTGGAGTTTCTACGGTTGAAGAAGGAGTGGGATTTGTTCTATACTCCCGCTAAATACAGTTATAAGACCACAGGAGGTGAAATTAGTTTTATCTGGAGAGCTGTGTGGCCAGTGGTTTCTAGAGGTTTTCTTTGCTTTCTTAGTCCTGCCTTCTCAGAACACTATCCTTTTTCAGGAGAACAGCCCTGAGGAAGACTGATCATCTCCTGCAATTCTGAAAGCCATGGCTGAGGTGAGTTGATGCCTTTTCTTGCCTTCCTGACATTTAGTTCTTTTTTTTAAAAAAAGACATAATCATTTGCTTTCCTCATCCTGACATGTCTGACTATAAAGCCATGGCTGAGGTGAGTTGATGCCTTTTCTTGCCTTCCTGACATTTAGTTCTTTTTTTAAAAAAAAAACATAATCATTTGCTTTCCTCATCCTGACATTTCTGACTAATAGGATCTTGATCCCCATTTCTTCTTATTTTAGCTAGATAATCCTACATCATCCCTACGTGCCACTCTTTTTTTCAACCAGCATTAATATTTTTACTCAGCAAATAACTCAACATCTTTCTTCTTAGCCTATCCTAGGCACTATGATGGAGAGGAAATGTATTCTCTTAAGGAAACAAGAGTAGATTTGTAGCATGAATTTGTCCTGTCTGGACTGATTTGATGAGGTGGAGGTATGAATTGCTTAGCTGGGAACAAATGGGGAAAAGCCAAGATTATCTCTACAGAATAGCATTTTCCAGTAAGACAGGATGGAAAATGGTGCTGATAGCTCCAGATGTTAGGTTGTTGTGAGATCTCCTGGTTTATGAGGCTTTGAGGATCATAGGCTGGTAGCTTATATAGATCTCTGAGATTCTGTTGGGGCATCCATGAGAGAAATCCAATTTTAGGTAAAACAAGAAGTGTGGGTTGTGAGGAATTTCTATGCAAATCATCAGTTTTCTTTATCTCAGAAATAAGGATAAGGGTGATGGATTATTACAGTGCATAAGTTGTTAAGATCATACTGTCAGAACTCTGAAGAATCTCACGTCTTGTTTATTAATATCTATATTGTAGAAAATTCTGCCACCAGAAAAATATTAAAGAATTTGTATTAAAAAGAAACAATTCTTATAACAGTAAGTCACATGAGTGAACTAGAGTTTATGAGAAAACATCATTTGCTGTTTTGGAGATATTGCTATTTTAAAATATATTCATCAAATTTTACATGTTAAAAATTTACGAAGTGTAAAACGAGTAGGGCCCTACCCCGCCACTTAGTCCTACTTCCTAAGGACAGACACCTTCACCTCTTTTAGATGATGCCAGTGGAATTTATTCCATATTTCTGATTAATACCCCTATCAATTTTAGACATTTTCTAGTTGTTTCTTTGCAAGGTATGTGTGGATTTAGATTTGCTACGTCCCTCTCTACTTCCTTTCCCCACAACAGAGTTATGTCACAATTTTGTTTAAGTCAATACTATACGTACACATGGTTAAGATCTTGCAGATAGTCTATTGCAACTATTCTCTACCATCTCCTCCCCCCCAAAAAAAGAACTTTATAATGGAAAATTTCACACATACAAAAAGTAGTTTTATGAACTACTACACACTCACCACTAGCTTTGATAACTATCAATTCGGTGCTAATCAGGTTTCATCTAGACCTCTCCATGTGTACTCCCCTGCCTTTACTCCCACGCACCGGATTATTTTGAAACTAGTAGAAATAGGAGAAGGATCCGACGGGATCTTAGTGTTCAGCCTCCTGTGACGCGGCTGGGGCCGGGAGCGTTCCCTTGCTGCGGAAACACGGCCTCCAGGCTCGGACACCGGCGGGGGTGCTCGTTGCCATAGCAACACCGAGGCCAGCAAGTTCTACGCGGGAAGTTGGGGGGAGGGGCTGAGGGTGGGGTCAGGGTAGGCTGTAGATTCCGAGAACGCGCCTGTGGCTGTGGCGCAGCCCAAGACGAAAGCGGTTCCCTGACCGACCGCTGGTGAGCGCCTGTGGCCGTGGGCCATGCCATCCCCGTGCGCTGGTCACCAGCTGCTGTCCGACCTTCACCCGGGACCGGCTGGCACCGTATCCTTGGAAGAGAAGATCTTACTGTGGAAGTCACTTCTAATGATGTCGTGAGATTTTGTCCCTGGACCATTGATAATAAATGACTACTCAGCGGATATCAATCTGTGTGTGGTGCCAAACAAATTTCTCTTCAGTCTCTGTAAAGTCTGTCCAAGCATTTGTGGTTTACTTTGACAAAACACCAAAGTCGGGTCTTGATAGTGTCTTCTCATGGCTTCTGCTGGCAGAGGCATGGTTACCTAAGGTGATCATCTTGGTCTATGATAGAGTGTCTGAAAACAGTGTAAACTGGCAAAAAGCTCAAGAATGATGCATCAAACATGCCTCTGAATTGGTAGAACTTAGTCCAGAGGAGTTGCCCGAGGAGGATGATAGAAACCAAGGCTTTAGCCTTCTCAACTCATTGGCTAGAAAAGCCATAGCATTGGATTAGCAGAGACCTGTCACTTAGAGCAGCCTGTTTACCAGTAGCAGATAGGACTGAATCTGTCTCAGATCGCAGGGTGGTGCATCTAACACAACAGATGCCCAGATTGATAGCATTGTAGATCCCCTGTTAAATCTGGATATTCAAGAATTAGCCAGTCTTAACTACTAGGGTAGGAGATCCGGAGAATATTGAAAGACTATTTTCAAAGTTAAAGAAAATGAAAGATAAGGCTACCATGCTTCCTCATGAGCAAAGGAAGTTGCATGTAGAAAAGGTGGCCAAAGCATTCTAGATGGCAATTGAGGGAGACAGAGATGAAATTGAAGGCCTTTCATCTGATGAAGAACACTAAATTATTTATCCTAGTGTTTGACTAACAAACATGATAGCTCTGTCTACTTGAGATAGTTCCCTATTCAATCCAGTTATATTTTGCTGAAATCTCATGATCATGTTGGCCCCCCAACTTGTTTATAGGGTCCCCTTAATTTTAGTTTTTAGTAGAGGGTTAAGGAGAAATCTTTTCTCCCTCAGTATATTGTGAGGCAGTGAATACAGTGGCAATAATGAGAATTTCTCAAATATACTTTCTTGTTCTTGGAGTGGGGGGTAGAATGCATCTCAGAGGTCTGTGTGATTTACTCAAGTTAAAGAAGAAGAAAACCATCACGCCATTCTTAGTCAACCTTTTAAGTAGCATTCACTGCATTCACACTTGATTACTGCAGATCAGAAGCTTGTGCCACCTTCCCTGGGTGTTTTGGATTTTCTCTATTCAGAGAGCTTGTGGCTTTGAGCTGTGATGCTTTTTTTGCAAAAAAAAAAAAAAAAAGGAGGCAGCTGTAAATTTGGTTTGTGCTGTAGCATAGATGGGGCCAAAGTCAGTGGCCCAGAGGTTAGTCTCTAACTAAAAAAATGCTTCTGGGCATTTCTCTTGAAGTATAGCATCTGAAGTCATGCTAGAAAGAACTGAAAAACTAGTGTGAATTTTTAGACTATAATAAGTGAGGCAAAGATTTCCTATTCTGATGGGGATAAAACAAACCCTTCTCCCAAGGTGGTGTGGTGTGTGGGTGAGAGGGAGGAGGAGGAGGAGAGAAAGAGAGAGACTAAGGAAATCCCTATGTAGAGCATGGAAACAGTATTAATCATATACTGAGATTTTTATTTTAGCATTTTCATGATGAAGCTCTTCCGCCTTAGAGTTCTCCCCTGCTACTTGAGATGCCAGAGCTGGGTTGTCATACTTTATACCCTCAAAACAAGGCAAGGTTCCTCCTCTTTCTCTTTTAAAGCCAAGCAGATGTCACTGCCAAAATAGCAACACCAAGGGGTGGGTGAGGATGTGAAATGTCCTGAACACCTTGTTTTACTTCCCAGTTGATAGTTTCCTCTATACCCTTCCAGGACTGTTACCCTGAGGGAATCTCCTTTGTTCTTTATCCTTTGTCATGTTTGAGTCAGTCAGCCCCAGAGGAACTAATCATCAAAAGGAAAGTTTCCAAAGGGAGAGGGGAAAGTACAGTAAATAAAAATCCTTGTTTCTGTTTTTTTAGATAGACACTTTTGTAATGCATGTCATTAACTTTGACTGTGGTGGTTATTGCCATGGCTCTAAACTGGCCCAGAGCGCTGCAGATAGATAGTGTTGGCACATGGGCCAAGAACTGGTTTTGCCTAGTCTGGGTTCTGTCCTATTCACACAGCTTGGCAGAAACACAGGTTAGGTCACAAACAGAAACAAGGTTCACACCCCCTCCAGGCACCACATTATAAGCTCTGCAGAACCTGAAACAGATGGCAGAAGGAATGGAATGCTCCAGGGGCCAGGCCAAGCCACCACTGGGAGGAGACGTCTCAGTGTTTGGAGCATTCAGAAAGTAGCATTCCAGGGAAACTGGAAGCTGTGTTGCTTAGTGACCTTTTTCCCCATCAGTGTTTTTTGAGGTTATTGCATTAGTCACTGATTAGAAGAAACTGTGAACTTGAATTTGTGAATTAAACAAAGCCAGGTGATGAAAATGTGATTTATTTATAATGTCAAAAACAAAAAAACAAATTGGTATGTATCTCTAATAGATAAGGATTATTTTTAAAAATACAACCATTATTCCATTATTGAATCTAAAAAAGCTAAAATTAATTTGTTAATATCATCAATATCCAGTTGTATTCAAATTTCCATAATTGTCTCATTTTTTAAGTATTTATTTGAATTAGAATTCATAAACTGGTTCATTTGTCCACTGTCTGGATTTTGCTGAATGCATCTCTGTGATATCATTTACGTATTTCCTGAAAATTGGTAATTAGATAGAAAAGCTTCATCAGATTCAGCTTAGATTTTTTTGTGTGTGAAGAATGTTTTATAAAGCACATTATATCTAGTTCTCTTTCTTTTTGTAATATTAGCAGCTGTTGATGATTATTGTCAGATTCATTAATTCATTAGGGGTTGCAAAATGATATTTTAATTCTGGCATTCCTCCTTTGTAGATTAGGTTGAATACTTCTGTCTGTAAAGTAAAACTTTTCTTCATCATCTGTTTGGTTGCCCTGAGGGACAGTTTGTATAGGAAAGAATGTTTGAGTATTTCCATTTATTCACCAGTTTTCAAGATAATGAATTAGAATCCTCCAAAAGTGACAAATTTTTTTTACAGTATCATTATGAGCTCATGGATTAAACATTTTAGATGTGACCAGTCAATTGCATTTATTATCTCTATAATTTGATGCACAAAGTTATACCATTTTTGGCCAATGGGAGCTGCTTCAGGTTGGCTTCTGAGTCTTTTCAACATGATCCTAGTAGTTATTGGTAGCTTTCTTACTTTTGCTATAACAAGTTGTTCAGACTCATCTAATGCATTTCTGACTTAATCCTGAAATCAGCTTTCCCCCCAAAGAAACTTGGTTCCTTTCATTTGAAAATGGTACTTTAGGAACTATAAGATAGGCACTAGGGGTACTCTTTGCTACTGGGTTAGTCATTGTGTCTAGGCCTTTTCAATGGACAAAGTCAGGAATGTGTTTGTTTGTTTAATATAAACTAAACTCATTACTCTTGCATCTGTTTCTGAGATCCAAAGATACTGGTTCTCGGTGATAACAATATAATTACTCATTTGCATTACCCCACAATATAAGCACAATAGTCTCTGAAATATTTCATTTATTACAAAGTAATGCATATGTTTATTGTTTCAGGGATCAGTGGTGTTCAGTGATGTGTCCGTAGACTTTTCTCAGGAGGAGTGGGAATGCCTGGACCCTACTCAGAGGGACTTGTACAGAGATGTGATGTTAGAGAACTACAGCAATCTGGTTTCAGTGGGTAAGGGCATCTATAGCAGTGATTCAGAGTTGTCCTCTGGAATGTCTGCTTCTTCCAGTGAATTTCTCAGCTGCTTTTCAAGTTACCGGCTGAATTTCTGCTCCTTGTTCCCAAATAAAAGGTTTGAGCTGAAATGAAAAGGAAGAGTGGGAAATGGGCAGCTCCAGTGGGCTGTGGCTGAAGCTTCTTCTTTATCCTCATCTTTCTTTGGCTGTTCCTGTAGTGGCATCGTTTCCTTGATCATCAAGGGACTGGATCTGATTTACCCACAGCATAACCAAATTCCATATCTTTTCTCGTGAGCAGGACTTTACATTCCTAAGCCTCAAGTGATCTCCTTACTAGAACAAGGGAAAGAGCCCTGGATGGTTGGCAAAGAGCTTACAAGAGGCCTGTGTTCAGGTAAGTGAGAAATGACTGGACAGAAGCAGAGCATTACAGATAATAATTCAGCTGGTCAAAAAGGAAACAGCACCTTTGCAGTATTATCTTGGAAGCTCCCATCGAGATCATAGACCTGTGGAGAAAACTAAATCCTTTTAGCATGAGTTTACAAATAAACTGTTTCTTCCCTTCCTTCACTTGCCACTCTTTATACTACTCCTCTTTAAGACCCCTCTTAATTTCAAGCAGAAGTTGCCTTTCACTTCCCCTACAGAGAAAGCTCTTTACCCATATTTTAAATTCAGCTCCTTGCTAGCTTTTCTTCCTTTTTTTCATCTGGACTTGTGTAGGTATTTTCTGTTATCACCCCCAAAATAATGCAATTGTATGTGTACACACACGTATGAATCCACACCCCCATCCCCCACCCAAGTACTGGTCTTCATTATAGGTGCCTGTCAGTCACTTATCAGTCTGTCTTGGATTTTTTCTTTATCCAACATTTTTGCTTTCTTAATTTGTATAAAGGAGTCTGCCAGGTGCTGCAGTTTACTAATTATGTCAGCTTTAAGAACTCAAAGTCTAAAAGTGGTGCTAAAATATATCCATAAATAATTTTCACAAAATAAAATAAAGTAAAAGAGAAGCAGACAAGTAGCTTAGCAGAACTTCAGGGGCTAAATATGTAGAAGTGTTATTAATCCAGAGTGAAATACTGGTTGGAGCCTTGGAAGTGATTGCAGTTACAATGTATAGAGATACTGTTGGAGACAAAAAAAAAAAAAAAAAAAAAAAAAAGGTCTGTGCCTATATTGAAAAGGGAGAGATGACAGAGGAGAGATTGGAATGAAGTAGGAGAACCAGAAGAGTACTTCTTGAGCACTACTATTTGGATACTTCAGAAAGTTCATGGAAAGATTCATATTATCTTTTAATTCTACTTTTCTGCAAACTTTTTGAAGTACCCTCACATATACAAAGCATTGGTCCAGTCTGGGATTATAGTATTTATCATAACATTCAAAGCTCTGCACTTCTAGAGCCTATATTATAGAGGGTGAGAGAGAAAATGTCTTAGTACATTTTAAAACAGTATACCTCAGAGTGAGTAATTTATAAAGAACAAAAATTTATTTTCTCGTAGTTCTGGAGGCTGGGAAGTCCAAGATCAAGGCACCAGCATTTGGTCAGAGCCTTCTTGCTGTGTCTTCACATGGCAGAAGGCAGAAGGGCAAGAAAGAGCCAACTCCCTTTGTCAACACTTTTGGCCTAATCACCTCTTAAAGGCCCTACCTCTTAATACTATAATATTGGCAAAACCTGAATTTTGGAGAGGACACATTCAAACCATAGCAGAAAATAAGTATGTCAAATATATATATAATATTAATGTTAATATTATAAATTAATATTTATTTTATATCATATGTTAATGTGACATTAATATAATATAATATATATATTTTATAATTACATATAATTATATAATATATGACTGTTTTATATGTTAATGTATTTATATATTATATAATTATATTTATTTATATAATACAAATAAATATTTATATATTACACATTAAAACATTTTATATATCTACATATTTTATATATAATGTCAGATGGTGATAAATAGAGACCTGAAGGGCTGGCTGGCCAGTTGGCTCAGTTGTTTAGAGCATGGTGTTATAATACTAATGTCAAGAGTTCAGATCCCCTTACTGGCCAGCCACCAAAAAAAATATAGAGAGACCTGAAAGAAGTAAGGGAACAAGTAATGTAAATATCTGGTGGAAGAAATTCAGGCAGAGGGAATAGGAAGAACAAGTTACCTGATTTAGGGAGCTTTTTGGTTCCTATCATTGTGGCTGGAGTAGAAGGAGCAAAGAGGAAATTGTCTAAGAGGAGATCAGGAAAGTAGCAGGGTGTATGTATGTTTGCATGCTGGATGCAGGTGAGGATGTGGGTTGGGGTGTGTACCTGCAAATGCACTTGGGTCTTATGGGCCTTGAATTGTATTCTGAATGAGATGTGAATTATTTGTGTGATTTGAACAGAGTAACATGGTCATGCTTTTAAAGGATCACTCTTGCTCAGAGGTTTGTAAGTTTGGATTTCTTTGGATAGAATTTAGGGAGTCCATGAACTTGGATGAGAAGAAAAAAATACATTTTATATTGAAATTTATCATTTCTTCCTATTGTGGCATATACAACAAGCCATAGTAGTGTTAGTAGTTCCTGTGACTTCAACATGAATAGAAATCACAGATATTTTCATATCATTTTCTGTTATTGTAGACATTTTGAAATATTTATGCTCATCATTACTCTAGAATTACTATAGTACGAGGCTCACTGCCAGGTCTTGTTATTTAATGTGTTAAAGAAAGCTCCAGGGGCCGAGCCCGTGGCGCACTCGGGAGAGTGCAGCGCTGGGAGCACAGCAGCGCTCCCACTGCGTGTTCAGATCCTATATAGGGATGGCCGCCGGTGCGCTCACTGGCTGAGCGCTGTGCAGCCGGTCTCAAAAAGGGCAAAAAAAAAGAAAGAAAGCTCCAGGCAGAGGGAAGAACCCCTGTGAAGGCCCTGATGGGAGGGAAGAGCCTGGTATGTCTGAAGAACTGAAAGAAAGCCACTTGTTACTGGGCCCCATGAGCAAGTGGGAGTGGAGTGTGAGTTGAGGTTGGACAGACAGGCTGGAACTGTAGCATTCAGCCTTTGCTGGAGATTATGAGGAGTTTGGATTTTCAGCAGTGAAAGGCCAGACCAAATGTCATTTGGTCCCCAAATAGGATAAAGGGTGTGAAAACTTGCTGGGGAGACTAGTTTAGGAGCCTACTTCAGTAGCCTAGGTAAGAAATGATTTTGGTTTGGAAAATGACATTATCAGTGGAGATAGAACAGGACAGTTTTAAAGACTGCTTTGGAGCTTAACTAGATGAAAGTTGCTAAAGATCATATAGAAGTAGAAGAAAAAAGATTGCATTGGAATAAATTACTTGTTTCTGGCTTGAGATGTTTCAAACTATTTAATTTGCCTAAATTGTGCCATTTTTAATAAGAAATAATAGCTATCAAATACTGAATACTTTACTCCAAGACATTTACCTACATTTTCCCTTATCCTCCCAAATAATCACAAGGATTACTTCCCTTTTACATATGAAGAAATGGGGGCTTAGCAGGATTAGTTAAATAATTGCCTGGGAACATATAGAGATTAATTATCAGAATTGGTACTTAGCTGTCATCAAACTGCTTCTGGTTCCTGTCATCTTTCCATGGCAGTATGTTGTACTGTCTTAATTTCTTTCTGTCTGCCTTAAACTCTAGCTGTCTCCACTTTCAGTCACTGGGGTGGTACATGAGCAAGTCTCCTCTCTTCTCCCAAGATCAGCATCACAAAATTCCAAGGCAAACAGTATTTTCATTGAATCTTCAGCACATAAAGTATTTTGAGTTTCCCTATCTCCCACTTACATCAAATTTGTTCAATAACTTAGATATACCTCTGGCTATTCCCCCAGATGGATAACCCTCCATTACTGCTTTCAAATTTCATCCACTAAATCCTTTATTATGGAGCTTATTCTGTTTCCACACCACCAGGTGTGCTGAAATTCAATTGTGACACTAACTATCCCAAGTTTGTGCAGACCCCACAGTCCTCTACAATACTGCCCTCACTTTAGACACCAGCTGCAAGTGTTGACAGTCCCGAGGCCACCTGCAGTCTGGCTATAAATTCAGGGGTTTCTAAGGCCCATTCAGGTTTAATAATTTGCTAAAGTGACTCATAGAACTCAGGAAAACTCTATACTTAAGATTACAGTTTTATTGTAAAGAATCAAATTAGGGCAAGATCTAGAAGTCTTCTGGACAGAGATTCCATGTCCTCTCCTTGTGGAATCAGGGTGTGTCACCCTCCCATCACATCAATGTGTTTATCAGTAGTATAGCTCCTTTGAGTTTTGGTGTCCATAGTTTTTATTGGGGTTTCATTGTGTAGGTGTAATTGGTTAAATCGTTGGGTGCTCAGTAGGTCTCTCTCCCCTTCCCAGAAGTTAAGCAGCTAAAAGTCTCGACCCTCCAATCAGCCTTCTAATAACCCTGGGTCTTTTTGATGACCAGCCTCCATCCTAAAGCTTTCTAAGGACCAGTTGAGTCACCTCATTAGCATAACAAGGACACTCATATGACTCAGAAAATTCCAAGGGTTTTTGAAGTTCTGTGCCAAGAACCAGGGGCAAAGGCCAAATCTATTCTTTATTATACCATAAAGCCT
This sequence comes from Galeopterus variegatus, assembly GCF_000696425.1. Lineage (NCBI taxonomy): Eukaryota > Metazoa > Chordata > Mammalia > Dermoptera > Cynocephalidae > Galeopterus > Galeopterus variegatus. The sequence goes on from NW_007730187.1 coordinate 160,345, forward strand.
GTGTTTATTTCTCTCAGGAGACTTTTAACAGAAAAGTATCTATTCTTTGTTATACATGTAGTATGATGATACACCTCTCTTATACATGCATGCATACATATATATAACTAGTCATGTTTTAATATGGAAGATGACCCAAGCATTGTATATTTACCAGCCTTTTTAGGTGATTCAGATCCACATCAATATTTGAGAATAATTGAGGTAACTTATTTCCATAGTGCCCTCCCTCTGTTTCCTGTATTATATGTTGTTAATTTCTGTGCATTTCTTGTCCATTTGTCAGATTAAACACATATCCCTGAGGACTGTATGTACATCATTTACCTACTGGATATTATTTTCACTTTTATTTTTCTATTTCTATTTTTAAAAGTTTAACTTTTCACGATTAGGAAGGAGAAAGAATATTTACCATTGTATTTTCTTTCAGATCTGGAATCAATGTGTGAAACCAAGTTATTATCTCTAAAGAAGGAAGTTTATGAAATAGAATCGTGCCAGAGGGAGATAATGGGACTTACAAAGCATGGCCTTGAGTACTCCAGTTTTAGAGATGTTTTGGAGTATAGAAACCATTTTTCAAGGCAACTTGGATATCAAAATGGCCATTTCAGCCAAGACATATTCACTCATGAATATATGCCCACATTTATTCAACAGACATTCCTTACCCTACATCAAATAATTAATAATGAAGAGAAACCCTACGAATGTAAGAAGTGTGGAAAGGCCTTTAGTCAGAATTCACAATTTATTCAGCATCAGAGAATTCATATTGGTGAAAAATCTTATGAATGTAAAGAGTGTGGGAAATTCTTTAGTTGTGGTTCACACGTTACTCGACACCTGAAAATTCACACTGGTGAAAAACCCTTTGAATGTAAGGAATGTGGAAAGGCCTTCAGCTGTAACTCATACCTTTCTCAACATCAAAGAATTCATACTGGTAAGAAACCCTATGAATGTAAGGAATGTGGGAAGGCCTTCAGTTATTGCTCAAATCTTATTGACCATCAGCGAATTCACACTGGTGAAAAGCCTTATGAATGTAAAGTATGTGGGAAGGCCTTTACTAAGAGCTCACAACTTTTTCAACATGTACGAATTCATACAGGTGAGAAACCCTATGAATGTAAAGAATGTGGGAAAGCCTTTACTCAGAGCTCAAAGCTTGTTCAACATCGGAGAATTCATACTGGTGAGAAGCCCTATGAGTGCAAGGAATGTAGCAAAGCCTTTAGTAGTGGCTCAGCACTTACTAATCATCAGAGAATTCACACTGGTGAGAAACCCTATGATTGTAAGGAATGTGGGAAGGCTTTTACTCAGAGCTCACAACTTCGTCAACATCAGAGAATTCATGCTGGTGAGAAACCCTTTGAATGTGTTGAATGTGGGAAGGCCTTTACTCAAAACTCACAACTTTTTCAACATCAAAGAATTCATACAGATGAAAAACCATATGAATGTAATGAATGTGGAAAGGCTTTTAATAAATGCTCAAACCTTACTCGACATCTAAGAATTCATACTGGCGAAAAGCCCTATAACTGTAAGAAGTGTGGGAAGGCCTTTAGTAGTGGCTCAGACCTCATTCGTCATCAGGGAGTTCATACTAATGAATGATAAAATTAAAACTCACTTTCCTAATACTTTAAACAAAATTCATGTTGCATTCTTATTCTCTTTCACTACTTTTTGTTTATTTTATATATATGTTTTTAATCCAAATGTATTTCACTTTAAGTTACGAATTCAGAGTCTAAATTGACATTGCCCTTGCCTGCCCTCCCCACCAAATCTTGTACCAGTGCCAGTTGTTTAAGAATTCTTTCCTTCCCCATTGTTTGGTTCTAACTTCTTGGTATTATATTATTTTCTTGTTTATATTTCCTTGTGTTTTTAGGGCTGTCTTTGCTGATTTATGTATTTGTGCTTGCACTAATATCACACTGTTTAAATTGTGTGATATTTAATATTTTAATATTAGTTGTGGAATTATAACTTTGTTTTTGAAATCAGTGTTAATCTTTTTGTTTGATTTCTCAAATTTACTTTTTTTATTGTAAAACAGAAAATCAGAAACTAAAAAGCCAAAATTAATTGTAATCTTACTAACTATAGGTGACTGCTCTCAGTTTGGTAGAGCAAATCTTGCTAGACTTTGTTTTTTAAGAAATGTATTCATGGTATGCATGCTGTACATCTGTTTTTATCATGCCAAAAAAAATCATGATTGCCATTTCAGTAAATATATATTTTTATTATTTTAAGGACTTTTTAAAATGAGTTATTTATGTTATTGGGCCTCTAAATTTTTAGTTATAAAACTGCCTTTATTAATAGGACCCAAAGTTTATCTTTGGATGCTTGTTTTTTTCTTTTAAAACATGTATTTTAATTGCTGAAATTATTCACATTTTCTTCTTGTAAACTGTTTTGTTCCTTTTCATTAACCCTAATCCTAATGCCATACTATTAGAAAGGTAATAACTGTTATGAAAGTGTTGTTTATCCTTTCAGATATTTTAAGAAATTTTTTCTTATATATGTTAGTGATGTTTTATGTGTTATGTATTAGTATATATAATCACGCTGTATGTATTGGTTTGCTGCAAGGAGTTGATGAATTAATAAATGTAACGTACTTAGAACTATTCCTATCATATAGTATATATTCAATAAAGTTTTTTCTGATAAATCCTTATCCAAACTTGCTACTCACTTTCTAAAACTTGGAAATCAAAGTGATTTAGATAAAGTAGTATCTGAACTTGGGAACCTAATAGATTTTGATAGTGAGAAATTCTTGGAATATAACACAAGATAATTGACAGGGAATTTCTAGAGTTCAAATAACTATAAAGCACTATAAGTGAAAATGTATTATCAAACTCCAACATGTTCTAGATGCACCCTTCTTGTTTTTTCTTAGCAGTATTTGACAGAATGGGATATATATTTTTTTCCTTTTTGTCTTTTTTCGTGTCCGGCAACGGATCACAACCCTCAGTGTCGCGCCCATACCGGACCGGGACCGGCAACGGGATCGCAACCCTCGGTGTTGCTCCCACACCTTGCTCAGCCAGTGAGCGGGAACCGGTCTGTATGTGGGATCCGAACCCTCGGCAGGAGCGCCACTGCACTCCCAAGCGGCGCCCTGTAGCAGTGCGCCACCGGCCGGCCCAGAATGGGATATATTTTATAAATAAAATTAAGAGCTATTATCCTACCTTCTACTATATCACTCTGTTTATTCCTTTATACTCTGTCTACTTCCCACTTGAAGAATCTTTAAAACATAGCCAATGAGTCCAATCATTGCTGCATATTTTGGTAGGGTGGAGTGAGGTGCGGGGAGGTGGTTGTTGAAAACAAGTTTAGAACTTCAATTTTCACTGCAATTAGAATGTAGAGGAATATGAAAGCCTTCACTCACATGATAACAAGTAAAACCTTGATGAGATAAAAATCATACTTATGGGATAATCTAAGAGTGGTAGAGGCAAGGAAGCCTTGATGAGCTGAATCCCTCATAGAAATAAGTCCTTCCCCATACTAGCTAGCTACAAGCAAAAAAAAGAAAAGAAAAAAGCTTTTATAGGTGAACAGAGAATCACACAACTGGATGTAGATGCATGGTGTGGACAGGTGGATAAAGGAGTAGGCTAATGTGGATGAAGAGATACTGGACAGAAAAGAAATTAGTAGAGTCTAAAATGGTGCTTACGAATACAGTGGAATAGACAGTACTCAGCATCACCCTCTCCCACAGTCAACCAATTTACAACTATTAAAAAGCAACGACTGCCAAGCTCAGGCTGCTAGAGCTCAAGGGAAGAGGAGGAGAGAACTATGGAGTTTGTGATGGCAAGAGAAGCCATGATGAGAGAAAGGACCACTCTGACCATTTCAAGCCCTGACCACTTCAAGGCTGGCCCTGGTGAGTACACAGAACAAGAGCTGGCAAAAGCTGATGCTCTGCCCTTCATATGAAGTTTCTTGGAGGCTGCAGGGGAGAAGAGGGCCTTGGTGGCCCCCCAGCAAGACCAATAACGGGGTTCCCGTGGACCCACATAGGAGTGAGGGGCCACAGACAACTGAAAAAAGGAGCCACTCAGGCCAGTGAGTCATTGCAAGGGACCAGCGCATGGCCCATCCAATGGGAAGTGTTGGGAGTGTGGGATACGGGCCCACTGGGGGAATACTGGGACACAGCATGGACAGCTGATCTGCCCTCCAACCAGCACTGGTCCACTCAGTGGAGACTGGTCAGGAATACAGAACTGCAGGGGGTACAGTTTGCAGAAAAGACTCAGGCCCGACCAGACTGCCCAGACCAGTTTCCACACAAACCAGGTGTACCAGACCTCACAAGACCCAGAAGTGCTTACAAGGTCAACAATTAAAACATAAGCTGCCCAAAAAGCCTTCCCCAGAGAATCAGCAAAGCAGCAATTTAACTCAACCACAGGGCTAAAGTGCTAGTCTGCACAGGAAGTTCCCCCATTTTAGAAGTAACCAAAGGACAATAAATTAGTTCAGTGCAGGGTTCAAGCGGTGGGAATAGGGAATAATCCAACACAGAACTGAAAGAAAAAACAAAAGACACAGATCAGAGACAAAGTTCTGATATTAACCAATAAAGGTCTACCACCACCAAAGAACACCTATAAAACCTAGAAGGACCAGAAGTCTCCCAGGGTCTCAAGCCTGGGTAGGGGGAGGACCAAGGGTCTCAGCCACACCCCCCTGGCATCCACATCCAGCCCATCGACGGCCACCAGGCCACCACTGGAAGCGCCCTGGGATCCCTAACTGGGGTGGGGGGAGCTAAAAGCCTCAGCCACACCCCCTGATGTCCATATCCAGCCCAGTGATGACCACAGAGCCACCACCAGAAGCAAATAAATTAGTTCAGTGCAGGGTTCAAGCGGTGGGAATAGGGAATAATCCAACACAGAACTGGAAGTAAAAAAAGACACAGATCAGAGACAAAGTTCTGATATTAACCAATAAAGGTCTACCACCACCAAAGAACACCTATAAAACCTAGAAGGACCAGAAGTCTCCCAGGGTCTCAAGCCTGGGTAGGGGGAGGACCAAGGGTCTCAGCCACACCCCCCTGGCATCCACATCCAGCCCATCGACGGCCACCAGGCCACCACTGGAAGCGCCCTGGGATCCCTAACTGGGGTGGGGGGAGCTAAAAGCCTCAGCCACACCCCCTGATGTCCATATCCAGCCCAGTGATGACCACAGAGCCACCACCAGAAGCACCCTGAGCTCCCAAGCTGAGGTAGTGGGAGGCCCCTGAGCTCCCAAGCTGAGGTAGTGGGAGGCCAAGGGACTCAGCCACACACCCCTGATGTCTGCATCTAGCCCAGCAATGACCACCAGGCTGTCGCTGGATGTGCCCTGGGCTCCCAAGCCAGGGCAGTGGGGGTCCAAGGCCTTCAGCCATGCTCCCCTAACTCGGCATCCAGCCAAGCAATGACCACAGAGCCACTGCTGTAAGCACCCCCATGCTTCTGAGCTGGGGCCGTGGGGACTGAGGGACTCAGCCACACCCCCTGATGTCTGCACCCAGCCCAGTGAAAACACTGAGACACCACTAGAAGCACCCAAGGTTCCTGGGGTGGGGGGCTGAGGGCCTCAGCCATGTTCCCCTGAAGTCTGCATCCAGCCCAGCAATACTCACGAAGCCACTACTGAAAGCACCCTGGGCTCCCCTGCCAGAATGAGGGGGTTGCCATGGGCCTCAACCATTCTGCCCCTTCCTCCTTCTCCCACATTATTCCCCTCCCCTTACCCATCTCCCCCTCCCCCCAACCACTCCACAACATCTTAGAACGTAAAATAATAAATAAATAAAATGCTCAGGACTGTCAGGATAGATTAGAATCTGGGTGAGACCAAAGTGCAAAAGATTTAAGCAGTGCTATCAACTAACTTTACTTAATTAACGTTTATATAATGGTACTCTCAATAACCAGAGAATATACTCACTTTTCAATAATACATGAAACACCCACTAAGGTAGACCACATGTTGGGCCATAAAATAATATTCAATAATTTTCAAAGGGCTAACATCATACAGACTAAGTTCTTTGACACAGAACTAAATAGAGCTCAGTGATTTGACATGTATAGAAAATTCGGTTTTCTTCCAGATAATTGATAGTCTTAGCTTTTCCCTTTTCTATGTACATAAAGTATATGACTTGCCCAGAATTAAATTTTGTGTATGGTGTGAGGCACAGGTTGAGGTTCATTTTCCCTTCACATAGATATTCAATAGTTCCAGCACTATTTGTTAAAAACACTTTCATTTCTCCATTGAGTTGCTTTAGCACTTTTGTCAAAAATCAATTGGCCATAAATGCATACTATATATTAGCAATAGACCATTGGAAAATGAAACAAAAATAGTTTATAATAATATCAAAGATCAAAATATTTAAGAATAAGTTTAACAAAACATATGAAAGACCTTTATTATATGGAAAAACTACAAAACATTACTGAGAGAAGTTAAAGACTTACCCCAGAGGGGGACTCCAGCAGGTGTAGGGATGGAGAAGATGGGGCAAATAAAAGTAAATTTTAAAAAATTTAAAGAAATGGAGAGGTATACCAGGGCCATTAATTAGAAAACTCAATATCATTAATATGTAAATTCCCCCCATATTTATCTACATATTCAAAGCCATTCCAGTTAAAATGCCAGTATTTTTTTTAATTCATAAGAGTATTCTAAAATTCGTATAGAAATCCAAAGGACTTGAAGAGTCAAAATCAGTATTGAAAAAGAACAAATTTGGAGGGCTTATTGTAAGACATGCTGGAAAGCTATAATAAAGTAATAAAGACTATAGTGTTGGTCTAAGGATAGACAAATATGTCAGTGGAGTAGAACAGTGTAGAAATAACAAACCCCACAGTTCAACTTGTGTATTTCAGCATGTTGCAAAGTAATTTGACCATGAAACCCATTTTCCTAATTGTTATTAAAGTTTGTGAGAAATAAACACATCTGGGAAGTGTTTACTTGACTAGAATACATCAATAAAGAGATAAAGTTTAAAAGATTATTATAGGTAGTTAGCTAAGTATTTGCAAATAAGCGCTTTTTCATGTCGGTAATATTAGGTCCTTTAGAAAGTCTCTACTTTGGGGGCCGAGCCCGTGGCGCACTGGGGAGAGTGCGGCGCTGGGAGCGCAGCAGCGCTCCCGCCGGAGGTTCGGATCCTATATAGGGATGACTGGTACGCTCACAGCGCTCACTGGCTGTGCGTGGTGCGGCCGGTCTCAAAATAAGGACAAAAAAAAAACAATAATTTTGGGCCGGCCTGTGGCTCACTCGGAAGAGTGTGGTGCTGATAACACCAAGGCCACGGGTTCGGATCCTATATAGGGATGGCCGGTTCGCTCACTGGCTGAGTGTGGTGCTGACAACACCAAGCCAAGGGTTAAGATCCCCTTACCGGTCATCTTTTTTAAAAAAAAAAAAAAAAAAAAAGAAAGTCTCTACTTTGTCTATAGGAGACTGGTTCTGGTCTGTGGATGGAAGTGCCTCTCACCAGAGATCTCGTAAATCTTTCCTTTTCCTCCATAACATGGAGTCAGTCAGATCCTATGAGAGAGATTTTATTTTAACATTTAATTATGATAATTTTTACAGGAAAAAGTAAATACACTAAATTTCATCTTTAAAAAATTTGAAAAAATCAGCAGTTATTTTCTAAGGGAAAAAACCCTCCACGAATGGAAGATTTTTGAAAGACAGCAAAAGTAAATGTAATTTCAGCACTGGCTTTGTTTCTACTTCTAGTTTAATGTTTGAATAGGAACTGTCAGATATGGGACTTTTCTTTGTATTTATACATTTTAAATATCTTTCATTATATTCCTCTACCAAAATTATAAGTTATATATTTTCACCACAGCCAGTAAACAATGAAAATATACATAAATAATATTATGTCCCCACCCTAATTCTTTCAGTTCTACAATCTCAGTAAAACTTATTTACCTTTTCACACCTTTCTTTGCTCAAATTAACATTACACACATCTCTAATTTATCTTTGTTCGAATTTTCAAATTATACCAAGCTATGCATTGTTTTCTAACTTGTTTTGCTCAAGCAACAGTCTTACTTGTACATCTTTTCAGATCAATAGGTATAAATATATCTTACTCATTCCAAACTGCATATTATTGTGCTGTATAGTTGTGCTATCATTTCCTCCATGATGGCCATTTAGACTATTTCTGCTTCTTTGATGTTATTAAAAGAAAAAAAAAAAAGAACATCCCTGCACATACCACTTCACGTATTGAATTTTTATTCTTTAAAATGGGTTTTCCAAACTGGAATTAATAAATTAAAGTTTTTGCATTTTTAAATTTTAATAGCAAATCCCAGTTTAACTTTCCAGAATTGTGATGTCATATTCTCATCAATTATGTATGTGTGCTCATTTACTTATATCACCAGCAATGAATATTGTCATTCTTTGCACAAATTGCCAAAATGCTGGGTAAATGCTGTATCATTTTGTCTTTTCAAAAAAATTGTTTATTTTTAACAAAAACTTTTTTTTTTTTTTTTTTTTTTGTCTTTTGTCTTTTGTCTTTTTCCGTGTCCGGCAACGGGATCGCAACCCTTGGTGTTGCTCCCGCGCCTCGCTCAGCCAGTGAGCGGGAATCGATCTGTATGTGGGATCCGTACCCTCGGGCGGGAGCGCCGCCGCGCTTCCCAAGCGGCGCACTATCCAGTGCGCCACCGGGCCGGCCCCTTTAGCAAAAACTTAATGCACTTCTTTGTCAATAAATATTTCGTTACATACCCATCCTTAATATTGCATAGTATTGAGTTATAAGGAACTGTTCTAATTTATTTAAGAAAACTAACTTGAATATTTAGGTTGTTTCTGATATTTCCAGGTGTATTAACAATATAACTGATGAACACTTTTATTTCTAAAATGTTGAGCACTATTATGGATCGAATTGTGTCCCCCCAAAGTTTAGTGTGTTGGAGGTTTGGTTTCCACTGTGATAGTGTTAAGAGGATGGGAAATCCTATTGTGGTCATTGAAAGGTGGGGTCTCAAAGAGGTGATTGGATTGTGAGGACTGTATCTTGTGATTGGATTGATCCATTCTTGGAATAATGGGAGCAGTTCTGGTGGCTATAAAAGGAGAGTTGGGCTGGCCAGTTAGCTCAGTCAGTAAGAGCACGGTTTTGTAACACCAAGGTCATGGGTTTGGATCCCTGTACTGGCCAGTGGCCAAAAAAAAAAAAAAAAGAGAGAGAGAGTGAATGAGGAGGTTAGTGTCTCTCTGCTCTGCCATTCTCCTGTGTGTGTCCCGAGCATCACTGTTACCACCAACAAAGCCTTCACCAGATGTGTTCCCTGGACTTTGGGCTTACAGCTTCTGAAACTGTAAGCCATAATATTGTTTCTTTATAAATTACCCAGTTTGGGGTATTTCTGTGATAAGAAACAGACTAATACAAGCACCTTCCAATTAGAATTTTCAATTAGGTTCCTATAAAAATTTCTTTTCTTTTTTTTTAGTCTGGTCATTAATTTTTAAAAATACTTTAAACTGTGTAATATGACCCAAGATTGCATAAAGCATAGGTATAGTTTAAAAAATAATTGTAGAACCAATACCATGTAACCACTAATCCAGATGGAAAAAATACCATTAATGGGAGCAAAAACAAAATGAATTCAAAACAATCAATACGAAGAGTATAATAATAACAGGAGAAATCAATGAAATTGAAAACAGAAAAACAACAGCAAAAATAAAGGAAACTACAAGCTAGTTCCTTTAAAAGATGAATAAAATTGATAAGCCTCTAGTAGAGTCAGCAAAGGGGAAAAAAGAGACATTATCAATATCATGAATGAATACAAAATATCACTACAGACCCTACAGTCATTAAAAGAATAATGAGGGACTTCTGTGAACAACTCTACACAATCTTTATGGGTGAGGTGGGTCTCTTGTAGGCAGCATATAGTTGGGTCCTCCTTTTTAATCCAGTCAGCCAGTCTGTGTCTTTTGATTGGGGAATTTAAGCCTTTTACATTAAGAGTTGTTATTGAAAGGTGTTGATTTATTTCTATCATTTTATTGGTTGTTTGGTTGTCTAAGGTGTCTTTTGTTCCTTGCTTTCTGATTTACTGTTTGTTTTCTGTGTTTGTTGGTTCCTTAGGTTGTAGATACCGTTTTTGTTTATTTGTTTTCTCTTCATGAATGCCATTTTTTTTTTTCGTCTTTTTTTTTTCCATGTCCGGCAACGGATCGCAACCCTCAGTGTTGCCCCCGTACCGGACCGGGACCGGCAACGGGATCGCAACCCTCGGTGTTCCCCCGCGCCTCGCTCAGCCAGTGAGCGGGAACCGGTCTGTATGTGGGATCTGAACCCTCGGCGGGAGCGCCGCCACACTTCCCAAGCGGCGCACTAGCGCAGTGCGCCACCGGGCCGGCCCATAAATTTTAAAAATTACATCAAATGAACAAATTTCTCAAAACCCACAAAATATGAAAATTCACCCAAGATGCAATAGATAACCCAAATAGTTCAATAACTATTAAAGAAGTTGAAATCATACTTTAAAATGTTACACAAAAGAAATCTCCAGGCTCAGATGGCTTCACTGGCAAATACTACCAAATATTAAAAAACAAACATACAAACAAAAAACCTCACAATTCTGTATCATCTTTTCCAGAAAATAGAAGGGGCAAAAACACTTTGCAACTTATTTTCTAAGACCAGTACTACCCTAATAGCCAAACCAGAGAAATATAAGGAAAAAAAAGTCCAGGGCAATATTCCTCTTGAAAATAGATATAAAAATCTGTAGCAAATTGAATGCAGTCATATATAAACAGAATAATATACCACAAACAAGGAAGATTTATCCTAGGAATGCAATGCTAATTAAAAGTATCCCCAAAGTAGTCAATGTAATTCACCATGTTAGCAGTCTAATGAAGTGAATGCATATTACTTGATGCTGAAAAGGCATTTGGCAGAATACAATACCAATGACAATAAAATTTAAATTAAATTAAATTATTATTATTATTATTTGCTATTGAGTTACTTGACTTCCTTATATATCCTGGATATTAATCCTTTATCAGAAGTGTAGTTTGCAAATAATTTCTACCATTCTGTAGGTTGTCTTTTCACTCTGTTCATTGTTTCCTTTGCTGTGCAGAAGCTTTTTAGTTTAACATAATCCCATTTGTTTATTTTTGCTTTTGTTGCTTGTGCTTTTAAGTTCTTATTCAAAAAAATCCTTACCCAGACCAGTGTCGTGAAGCATTTTCCCTATGTTTTCTTCCAGTAGTTTCATAGTTTTGGGTCTTACATTTAAGTCTTTGGCCCATTTTGAGTTGTTGTAAGTCGTGAGAGAGATAGGGGTCTAGTTTCATTCTTCCGCATGTGGCCATCTAATTTTCCCAGCACCATTTATTTAAGGGATTGATTTCTTTTTTTTTTTTTTCAAAAAAATTTGCTTTGGGGTATAAAAAAATTTACTGATTTTTTATGTTGATTTTGTATCTTGCAACGTTACTGAATTTATTTATTAGTTCTAATAGTTTTTTAGTGTAGTCTTTAGGGTTTTCTACATATACAATCACGTCATCTGCAAACGGACAATTTCACTTCCTCCTTTCCAATTTGAATGCCTTCTATTTTTCTCTTTCTTGATTGCTCTGGCTAGGACCTCTAATACTATGTTGAATAAAAATCATGAGAGTGGGCATCCTTGTCTTGTTCCAGATTCTAGAAAGCTTTCATGTTTTCCCCATTTGGTATTGTGAAGGTTAATTCTAGGTGTAAACTTAATTAGATGAAGGAATGCTGAGAAACCTGGAAAAGCTCTTTTTAGGTGTGTCCATGAGGATGTTTCTAGCAGAGATTAGTATAAGAGGCTGAGTGGACTGGGTGGGGAAGACCCACCCTCAATGTGGATGAGAACCATCCAATCTGCTGGGGGTCGGGAGAGAACAAAAGACAGAGAAAAAGGTGAATCTCTCTATCTACTGGAGCTGGGATATACTCTTCTCTCCTGTCCATGGACATCAGAGCTTGAGACTCGTCAGCTTTTGGGTTCCAGGACTTACACCAAGGACACCGTCAGCTTCCCTGATTTTGAGGCCTTCAGACTTGGACTGAGCCACACTCTACCAGCATCCAGTTTACACATGGCCTATCATGGGACTTCTCTTCACAATTGTGTGAGCTAATTCCCCTAATAAATCCCTCTCATATAATTATAACACATCCTATTGATTCTTTCTCTCTGGAGAACCCTGACCTACAAGTATGATGTTGGCTATAAGTTTATTATGAATGGCCTTTAATATGTTGATGTACAGCCCTTCTATGCTTAATTTGTCGAGAATTTTTATCATGAAGGGATGTTGAATTTTATCAAATGCTTGTTCTGCATCTACTGAGATTCAGTTAATGTGATGCATCACATTTGTTGATTTACATATGTTGACTCATTCTTGCATCCCTGGGATGAATCCCACTTGATCGTGGTGGATAATATTTTAGTTGTGCTGTTGAGTTTGGTTTGCTAGTATTTTGTTGAGAATTTTTGCATGTAAGTTCATCAGGAATCTTGGCCTGTAGTTTTCTTTTTTTAAAAAAAAACTATCTGTGTCCTTGTCTGATTTTGGTATCAGGGTAATTAATGCTGGCCTCATAGAATGAGTTTGGAAGACTTCCCTCCCCTTCTATTTTGAGAAGAATATTTTGAGAAGAATAGGTATTATTCCTTCTTTAAAAGTTTGGTAGAATTCAGCAGTGAAGCAATATGGTCCTGGGCTTTTTTATTTTTTACGAGACTTTTTACAATTGATTTAATCTTGTTACTCATTATTGGTCTATTCAGATTTCTATTTCTTCAAGATTCAATTTTCTTAAGTTGTAAGTGTCCAGGAATTTACCCATTTCTTCCAGGTTTTCCAATTTGCTGGCATATTGTTGTTCGTAAGAGTCTCTAATGATCTTTGGTATTTCTATGGTATCCGTTGTAATGGCTCCTTTTTGTCTCTGATTCTATTAATTTGAGTCTTCTCTCTTTTTCTCTTAGATTAGCTAATGGTTTGTCAATTTTGTTTATCTTTTCAAGAAAAACCCACCTCTTCATTTTATTGATCTTTTGTATTGTCTTTTCAGTCTCGATTTTATTTATTTATGCTCTGATCTTCATTAGCCATTTCTTTCCTTCCACCTATTTTGAGTTTGTACTTGTTCTTCTAGTTCTTTGACTTGTAACATTAGGTTGTTTATTTGACATTAGGTTGTTTATTTCAGGTATTTTCATTTGTTTGATGTAGGCATTGATTGCCACAAACTTCCCTCTTGTACTGCTTTTGGTATATCCCATAAGTTTCAGTATGTTATGTTTCCATTATCATTTTTCTCTAGATATTTTAAAATTCATTCTTACTTTCTTCCTTGACCCAATAGTTGTACAGGAGCATATTGTTTAATTTCTATGTATTTGTATACTTTTCTAAGTTCTTTTCCTATTGAGTTCTACTTTATTGCATTGTGGTCAGAAAAGATACTTGATATGATTTTGGTTTTTTAAAAAAAATTTTGAGACTTGCTTTGTGGCTCTCATATGATATAGTCTGAAGAGTGTTCCACATGCTGTTGAGAATGTGTATTCTCCACTGTTGGGTGGAATGTTCTGAAGATGTCTGTTAGGTATGTTTGGGTTAGGATGTCTTTTTTTTTTATATAGCTCAGTTGGTTAGAGTGTGGTGTTGATAACACCAAGGTCCAGGGTTCAATCCCAGTACCAAACAGCTGCAAAAAAAAAAAAAAAAAAAGTAGTAGTAGTAGTAGTAGTAGTAGTAGTAGTAGTAGTAGTTTAGGATGCCATTTAACTTCACTGTTTCTTTGTTAGTTTTTTGTCAGGAAGGTCTGTCCATTGCTGAGAGTGGGGTGTTAAATCCCCTACTATTATTGTATTAAAGCCTATCTCTTCCTTTAGGTCTATTGATATTGCTTTATATATTTTGGTGTGGCAATGTTGGGTGCATATAAATTTACAATTGTTATATCCTCTTGGTGGATTGACCCCCTTTACCATTTATCTGATGAACTGCCTTGTCTCTTTTTACAGCTTTTGATTTAAAGTTTATTTTATCTGATATAAATATAGTTATTCCTGTTCTCTTCTGATTTCCATTTTCTCTTTTTGTTTGTTTCTTTGTTTTGGTTTTTGTTTGTTGTTTTTGGTGGCTGGCTGGTACAGGGATCAAAACCCTTGACCCTGGTTTTATATGGTGACACTCTGAGCTAATTGGCAACTCTATTTAACCCCATGACTTAAATATTTGCTTTTTTGATGCTGTCCAATAATTCCTGTAGACATTCTTCATACCTTTTTAGTCTTTTTGGTTTTTTTTCTCCACCTGTGTATTTTCAAATAGCCTGTCTTCAAACACACTAATTCTTTCTTCTGTTTGGTCTGTTTTGCTGTTTATGCCCTCTATTGCATTTCTAATTTGGTTAAGTAAATTTTTCAGCTCCAAAATGTTTGATTTTTTAAAAATTACTTTTATCTCCTTGTTAAGTCTCTCTGATAAATTACTAAATTGCTTCTCTGTATTCTCTTGAAGCTCACTGAGTTTCCTGAGAACAGCTATTTTGAATTCTCTGAAAGGTCACACATCTCCATCTCTTTAGCGGTCAATCTCTGGTGCCTTGTTTTATCCATTTGGTGAGGTAATGGTTTCTTGAGTGTTCTTCATGCTTGTGGACATGTGATGATGTCTGTGCATTGGATTAGGTATTTATGCAAGTCTTCACTGTTTGGCTTTGTTTCAGGCTATGTACCTTGAGCCTATGATCATTGGCTCTGTTTCAGCACTAGATGACTTTCTTTTTTCTTTTCTTTTCTTCTTTTTGGGGGGTGGCCAGTATTGGGATCTGAACCCTTGACCTTGGTGTTCACCAATGACTTTCTGAGTTTGCTGCTAGTCTACAATTGGTGTGTTGCTGCTTTTTCAACACTAGGTGGCACCCTAAGTTCAGGTTTGCCACATGTCGCTGTTTAGATTCTGATGGCGGCTTAAAGAGGGTAGTTAACCCTTCTGCTGGGTCCATGAGTTTCCGCCTTTGGAAAACATCTGGAGGCACTTCCAGATGTTCCATACAAAGTCAACAACCTGGGATTAGGTGCTACCAGGCTCTGCCCGGCTCTGGGCCTCACCCTGGTGGGCCTGGCCCTTGGCCCCAAGGCAATCTCTACCGTCTTATTTTCCTCTTCTTTCTCCTGCCTGTGCTGCTTGGGCTTGGGGGAGGGGTGGATGAGTGATCTGTGGTTACACTAAACTCCTCAATTTGTTGGGTCCACAGCCACTGAAACGAGCATAGCACAAGGGATGTCCAAAGTCCATGATGCTATTGCCTGCCTATCAGTGAGGTTTATTTCTGGTTTGAGGCTGCTGCAGTCAGCTGGCAGTGATGTGGGTAGGGATACCAGTTCATCCCACTGGGGCCATGGGTCTGGGGCCAGATGCTCTGTCTGTGGGCCTGGCTTCAGGTTGGTGGCTGTGGGGTTCTGCCCAACACTGGATTTCACCATGGTGGCCAGCAATGTGATCCCTTCAAAGTCTTACACTCACTTCCCTAATATGTGTATTTATGATTATTAATTCCATTTTCTTTATTTCCCTAATTCCATTAGTTGCTTATGTTTTATTTCATTATCATTTTGTTTAAATAATTTTATAAATTCAGTGGTAATATTTTTCTTTGATCTGTACTTTCTTTTTAAAAAAAATCTTTATTTGGAATAATTATAGAGTCACATGGTTGCAGAAGATGGCGTCAGAACCTATGCCCATGATTTTGGTCAATCTCTCTCAGGTGAGAGAATAACCAAAGGGAGGAATTGCTAGATTAAGGTATATTTGGCTCAAAGCAGCCTCCATACGTAATGAACTGTACCCTAGCTTGATGTGTAAACAAGTTGTAACCTAACTTAGAAGTGCACCTTGTAACCAAGCAACTGAGTCTTAGCCAATCATACAGCCAAACCTTTAGCCAATCCCAGGCTGAAAGCTGTCAAATTATGACAAAATAAGGCAAACACTCAACTGTACCAATCAGATAATCACTGTGGTTTCCTGTTTTCTTGCTGTAAAAATAGCTCAGCCATGTTGCAGGCAGGGGCACTATAAACCATCTTCATCTGGAGTGCTGCCTGGTTTAGAATCTTTTCTTGCTCAGTAAACTTTGTTACATTAAAAAAAATACTATTATTACAGATTCACAATAATCTGCAAATGTACAAGAGGTCCCATGTACTCTTCACTCAATTTCATTCAATGGTAATATTTTCATAAAAGTAGAACAGTACCAAGATCATGGAATTGACATTGGCACAATCCACGGAGCTTATTCAGATTTCACTAGTTTTACATGCAGTCATTCGTCTGTGTGTATGTAAGTCTATGTAATTTTATCACATGTGTAAGATTTATATAGGCAAAAATCAAAATACAAAACTGTTTAATCAGTGCTACAATGCTATAGCCACTCATTTCTTCCCACATCCTTAAGCCCTGAAAATCATTAATCTGTTTACCATTTCACTAATTTTTAAAAATTTAATAATGTTACATAAATGAAAATACACAGTACATACCTTTTGTGATTGGCTTTTTTTTTTTTTGCTCAGCATAATTGCCTTGAGGTCCATCCAAGTTGCTGCATGTACTAATAGTTTGTTCCTTTTTATTGTTAAGTAGTATCCCATGATATAAACGTACTCCAATTTTTTTGTACTCCAATTTTTCAAGCCATTCTTGTATTGAAGAACATTTGAATTATTTCTAATTTTTGCCCATTATGAATAAAGCTAATATAAACCATGTACAGATTTTGTGTGACCATAAGTTTTCATTTCTCTGATATAAATGCACAAGAGTGCAATTGTTCAGTCATACGGTAAGTGCATTTTGAGTTTTACAAGAAACTGTCAACTATTTTCAACAGCGAATGGACTATATTACTTTCCCATCAGCACTGTATGGGTAATCCAGTTCTCTGCATCCTCAACCACATTTGCTGTCGTTACTATTTTTTATTTTAGCCATTCTGATAGAATGTAATTCTCATTATGGTTTTAATTTGCATTTTCCTAACAGCTAATGATGTTAAACATTTTTATATGCTTATTTTTCCATCTTTACATCCTTTTCTGTTTGTTTTCAACCATTGTTAACCCACTGCCAATCTTTTTAATCTACGCCCCTACCAACTTAACTTGTGCCTCAATTATTTGAAGCAAATTTCAGACAGATATCATTTTCATTATAACACTATTTTTTAAAAATTATTTTTTCGGGCCGGCCCAGTGGCGCACTGGATAGTGCGCCGCTTGGGAAGCGCGGCGGCGCTCCCGCCTGAGGGTTCAGATCCCGCATACAGACCGGTTCCCGCTCACTGGCTGAGCGAGGCACGGGAGCGACACCGAGGGTTGCAATCCCATTGCCGGTCCCCGGTCCGGTACGGGGGCAACACTGAGGGTTGCGATCCGTTGCCGGACACGGAAAAAGACAAAAGACAAAAAAAAAAAAAAATTATTTTTTTCAAACAACACAATCTCAATACCATTATCATACTTAAATATTAACAGTAATTTCTTTATAAAATAACATATCTTGTCAGGGTCCAGATTTTTCTGATTAGTTCACACTTTTTTTTTTTTAACACTATCAAATCAAGATTCAGAGAAGCCCTATGCATGCATTGGACTGATTTGTTTCTAATCTTTTTAAAAATAGATTTTCTCCTCCTCTATTTTTTTCTTACAATTCTTTGTTCATGAAAACCAGGTAGTTTGTCCTGGAGTTTCCCAAAGTATGGATTTTGCTGATTAAATTTCCTTGGTTTCAATTTCATGCTCATTTCTCCCTGGTACCTCTTGAAAATTGATAAAGCCAAAGCTTTAATAAGATTTAGGTGTAATGTTTTTGATAAGGCTATTTCTAGGTGAGTCACATATTTACATCACAAGGCACATTTTTCTATCAGGAGGCACACACTATCTAGTTGTATCTCTTTTAGTGATGTTAACAGCCATTGGTGATCATTGCATACATTTATTATTTAATCAAGTTTGTAAAATGGTGATATTCTCATTCAGTTACTTTTTCTTTATTATTCAGCTGAAATGTTTCTGTAAACTAATCAGCATAATGCTGAATGAGAGAAGCCAGAAACCAGAAAGCACATGCTACCTGCTTCCATTTATATGAAGTTCTAGAAGAGGTGCAACTAAGATACGGTGGTGGTAAAGGTCACCATAGTGCTTACCTTGGGAAGGGAATAACTGGGAAGTGGGCATAGGGGTATTGTGGGTGCTAGTAATGTATTTTTTTAATTGGGTGCTGGTAACGCAGGTATGTTCTGTTTGTGAAATTCATCAAGCTGTCCACTTAAGATTTGTACATATTTCTGCATACATGTTTATGCTTCAGTGAAAATGATAGTGCAGAGTAGAGAAATATTTAATGTCACAAAGGGATGTTTATGATAAACTGTTAATAATGTAATTTACAAAACAATATTTAAGTAAATACATAAACAGAAAAAGTGGAATGTTCCACGCCAAGGTTTTAACTATCGTATTTCTGTATGGCAGAATGTTCATGTTCTTTATTTCTTATCCGTATGTCAAAAATTATACACAGATAGGTTTTTGTTTTATTCTTGAAACTTTTCTATAAGTTTGAAATTATTTCTAAGTACAAAAGTTTTTTAATTATTTTGGAGACATAGTCAAATGCAACGTGAGGATCCTAATTCAAAAACGATGAACTATAAAAAGATTTTTGTGACAATCAAGAAAATATGGAATAGGTATCCAATATGATTAAGAAATTACTATTGGACAGGCCCGGTGGCGCACTGGAGAGTGCGCCGCTTGGGAGCGCAGCGGCACTCCCCCCGAGGGTTCGGATCCCATGTGGAGACCGGTTCCCGCTCACTGGCTGAGCGCGGTGCGGGCGCAACACCGAGGGTTGCGATCCCGTTACTGGTCAGTAAAAAAGACAAAGAGGAAAAAAAAAAAAAAGAAATTACTATTAATTTTGTTATATGTATAATTGCATTGTGGTTGTGTTTTACAAGGTTCTATCTGGTAGAAAAACATTCTGAATTATTTACAGGTAAAATGATATGACATTTGGAATTTGCTAAAGAATTCAAGAAAAAAATGTATAGGGGGAAAAGATGAAACAAGAATGGCAAAAGCTGATAACTGATAAAGCCAGGCGATGTGTACATGAATGTTCGTTATTCTATTTTTGTGTATTTTTAAAATTCTATATGAAACAATTTAAAATTATTTACAATAAACATGTACTGATTTAGTATTAGACAACAAAATTATGCTTTACTTAAAAATTACAATCACTTTGAATCAGTAATTTCATTTCTTGGAATTTATTTTATTTTTTGTGGCGCTTGCCAGTACAGGGATCAAACCCTGGACCTAGGTGTTATCCGCACCACGCTCTAACCAACTGAGCTGAGCCCCACTTCGAACTTAGCCTAAGAAAAAAACACTGAATGCCTGTAAATGCTTATTACATTGCATCCTCACAGCTGAATTTTATCACAGTACCAGTAATTCGAACAACCTAACGATAAGACTAATTACATAAGCGGCATGCAGAATTTACAAAATACGTGGAAGAATACTTAATGTTCACTGTGCATTTAATTTAAAAAGTAGGTTAAGAAGACAAATATTTACATGAAAGGATATAAGTTTAAATACAGCTTATATGTCTGAATGAAGGAATCACGGGTGATTCTCATTCCTGACTGCAGACGGCGGGAGGAGGCATGTGTCTTTCTGCGTGTTCGTGTGTCCAGCTCTCGCAAGCAGGAGGTTCCCAGGAAAGACCCTGAGGTCACCAGTGCAGGCCCCGCCTCTCCCACGGTCCCTCGGGGCGGGGCTTCGATCGCTCCCTTGGCCCTCGCAGGGGCTTCTGGGAGACGTAGTCCAGCCCCCGGGACCTGCACGACTGGCTGGGCCTTCCAGGTCCCCCTCGCTGGTGTGCCCGACTGGTCCTGATGGAGGGCGGTCAGTGGAGGCCCAGTGGCGGTCTCCGTGTCCAAGACCTTCAGGCAGACGCCTACTGATGTGAGTCCCCTAATCTTCCAGGCTGGGAGCGGCGAAAATCGCCCGGGATCCCCGGGTCGGGTCGTGCCAAGGGGAGATGCAGGGTGTAGGGAGTGACTCAGGGAACATCTTGGCTTTATTGAGGTGGGGTCGGATAGCTGCCTAGGTTGGTGGGACACCAGGCAGTCCCGCATTGTGGGGCGAGGGCTTAGGGTCCTTGGATTTAGGGGTCAGCCCACACTGAGCATCTTGATTTGGGGGGCAATCTGCAACCCAGATTGGCGGGGAAAGGACAGTGAGGTGGGGCCAAGGGGTTTAGGGGAGGAGAGTCCGGGGCTGTATATCCTTAAGTTTTTGTGGGGTAGGCTAGATTTGTGCATTCTCGAGTTTGGGAGATGAGCTAGGAACTGGGTGTTCCTGGGTCTAGGATGTAGTGCGGGTCATGCGTCTTGGTCTTTATGATATGATGATGGGTCCTGGTATTCTTTGGTTTGAAGGTGTGGCTTGGACTTCGAGGAGGGAGTCACAGTCATATACCCCCACTTTTGTTGAGACCAATTTTCCTGGTGTGACCACTTTTTACTTCTGACCTGGAAGGCTTTTTCATAAATAAGCCAAGGGGGGTGTTATCAGAGGGATGGGCAGATTGTCTTTGACACCAGGGTGGACAAGGTCCCTAGCTAGCCCCTCAAATGGATTATCAAAGGATCATCCCCATTTTGTATCTGAGAAACCCCAAAGCTCAAAGGTGTCTGTCAGCAGCTTCTCTAAGCTCCCAAGCATTGTGGAGTTGAATGGCTTTCCTCAAGGGACTTGCCTTTGGGGTAGCAAAGCCAGGAACATACCACCTATAGTGACCAATATAAAGGTCTACGAAAGAGAGTTCCCCTACTTTGTGTGCCAGAAAGGCTTTAGGGGTGTTGTTTTTCCTTTGCATATCCCAGTGGAAATTACCTTTAAAAGTGAAGATGTCCCAGTTGTGAATTTGTCAAGGTGATGTTTGCTTTGTAGAACGAGTTTGGGAGAATTGCCTCTGTTTCAATCTTTTGGAATAGTTTGTAGAGAATTGGTGTCAATTCCTCAATAAAACCAAACACAAGGACCATATGATCATCTCTATAGATGCCGAAAAAGCACTTGATAAGGGCCGGCCCAGTGGCACACTTGGTAGAGTGCGACGCTTGGGAGTGCGGCGGCGCTCCCGCCGAGGGTTTGGATCCCATATAGAGACCAGTCCGCTCACTGGTTGAGCGCGGTGCGGGCGCAACACCAAGGGTTGCAATCCCGTTACCGGTCACGAAAAAAAGACAAAAAGGAAAAAATAAATAAATAAATAAATAAAGCACTTGATAAAATTCAACACTTATTTATGATAAAGACTCCCTACAAGTTAGGTATAGATGGAAAGTATCTCAACATAATTAAAGCCATATATGACAAACCTACTGCCAATATCATCCTGAATGGGGAAAA
>NW_007730187.1:182881-201867 GCF_000696425.1 Galeopterus variegatus
GTAATGGGCCACAATAATCAACCTCATTGTATATCAACAAAATAAAATTAAGAAAAAAAAAAAACCACCCAGAATCCATAAGTGTGATATTGTGACACACAATTGTGACAAATATCTTTGTCACACAATTCTTGAATTCCTTAGAATCTCCAAAGTGTTGAGTTTTTTCATCTATTAATTATGGTTGGCAGCCCCTAGGTAGCTTCAGGATGGGGTCTGGTCACAGGAAAGATCAAGGTGAGACTGAGTCCCATCCTCCCACCTCTGGGAAGGGGAGAGGTAATGAAGTTTAAGTTGATCACCAGTGGCCAGTGATGTAATCACTCATGCCTATGTCACGAAGCCTCCATAAAAGCCCAAGAGGCCTGGGTCCTGAGACCCTCTGGGTAGCTGGACATGTGGAGGTTCCTAGAGGGAGGCGCACCTGGGGAGGGCATGGAAGCTCTGAGCCCCTTCCCCACACCTCACCCTATGCATGTCTTCATCTGCATCCTTTGTGATATCCTTTAAACATAAGTATGTGTTTCCTTGAGTACTGTGAGCTGCTCAAGTGAACTAATCGGACCCAAAGGCGGGGTTATGGGAACCATAATTTGTAGCTGGTTGTGTTACTGGGCCCAGATCTGGCTGTCTGCTCCCAAACAAAAACAACTCAGAAGTCAAATGTTGGTGAAAATGGAAGTCAGCTTTAATTCAGGAATACCAGTGACCTGAGATGTAAGGCTAACCCACCATCTCTCTGGTAAACCTGAAGGAGAATGACCAGACTAAAAACCATCTCCCTGACTCAGATTTACTGAGGGGTTCTTAAAGAGGAGATTGAGGGTATGAAACACGGGAAATGAAAAGCAGGAGGGCGGGGGACATGAGCTGCGGGGGCCCGGTGCGAGGAGCCAGGTGCAAGGTCTCGCCAAGGCTCCGTCTGTTTTCTGTTCTCATCCTTCTTATCTTTGGGTCCTGCTGGAAGAGTGGAATCAGCACAGCTTTATTGATGTCTTCCTTGGTTTCTCAGGGTCTGGATAGTATGTGTCTCATTGCAAGTCTGCAGCTCCAGGCTGACTGGAGAACAACTTACATTTATGTAAATAATGTCATCCGACCAGGTAACCAAGGTTCAAAATATCAAATAACCATGGGAAAACAGGGAACTCAGAGAAATACATGCCAATAGTATGTGTCTCATTGCAAGTCTGCAGCTCCAGGCTGACTGGAGAACAACTTACATTTATATAAATAATGTCATCCGACCAGGTAACCAAGGTTCAAAATATCAAATAACCATGGGAAAACAGGGAACTCAGAGAAATACATGCCGAGAAAAAAACTGTCTTTTAACATTTCCTGCAGCCCTGGCATTTTCAGATCCCAACATGGCTTCAGTCCTGGTCACTCCAACAGTTGGTCAGAAGTTCCAGATGTCTGGACTTGCCACTGGCCTCTGAAAGGAGTGGGAGGAGGGGTCCGAAGCAGTCTTGGGGAAGGAGCCCTCACCCTATGCCATCTGGTGCTATCTCTGGGTAGATAGTGTGGGACTTGAATTGGAGGCCCCGTCTCTGGTGTCCACCGAAGAACTGCTGGCTGGCTTGCTGGTGAGGAGAAATCCCCACACATTTGGTTACAGAAGTCGGTCTGTGCGTGTTGATTGTTGCTGAGAGAGAGTAGAGGAAAGACAGTGTGTGTTTTTCCCCCCTCCCACTGCTATAAGGGATGAGACCGATAAATATAGCTATAAAAAAACTGAATATTTTAAAGTCCGGAGACACCATTCCCTCCACCCAGGACGTGTACGTTGAGATTAAAGCCTCTGGGACCAATTCCAATCCAGTCCAAGGGACCAGAGGCTGAGGACCAACATGCCTTCAAGCCCCTGCAGGGGGGTACAGACTGGGAAGCCTGAACAGGCAAAGGTATAGTGCCCGGAGTACAGAGGTCGCCTGCCTTTGACGTGCCCCCACTGTCCCCACCCTCAGTCCCACGCTTTCACCAGGCTCCGACTCTGTCATCTCCCCAGGAGCTTCAGATTTAAAACCTTGTGAAGAATACTCTGGTTCTTCTGTTGAAGACTTGGGAACCTGAGTGGGTAAAGGTATGGTGAAGGAGCCCGTCCTCGCCCCGCCACTGCTACCCTGCACCAGCCCCGTCCTCCAAAATCCCTACAGTCCTTTTAGAAGCTGGAGAGAGAGCCTGCCTCGCCAGGAAGAGGGAACCAGCAGGCGGCCAGTGCCCGGGGTCATCGGGAGCAGACTCGGCACAGCGACGTAAGAAACAGATGGCTCTCAGACCAGGAGCGACCCTGCGGCGGGAGCTGGCACCCTGGACCTTCGTAGGGGCATGGGGGGGGACAAGGACTCGCCAGTTAACGGAAGGAGGAATTGTTTGAGAAAGGATCTGATCGGTGACCGGAACGGCCCTCGGTTCCCATAGCAACGCCTCGGGTCCAGCCTCCGCGGGCTTCCTTCCCCGGCCACCCTGCTGTCCCGAGTCCCCGCCCCCACCGGTCACTCACAGCCTAGCTGTACCCACGCTGTTCGGGAGCCTTTTCTTTCAGCAGTGACCGATCCAGACTTAGAAGCGCTCATGTGTCACTCAAAGCCACCTCCCACTTGCATGCCACCGTGTGGAACAATTAGCAAGACTGTTCATATCAGAACCGCGCCGAGAGAACAGTCTGCACGGCTCCCACGAGATGGCTTGGCCCAAGGGCCTGCTCTCCGAAAGCCTCCCCAGAGACCCCTCACTGATTCCACACACGTCTCATCAGCGGCCCCACAGACCTACAGTCATTGATTTCACAGTCCTCCATCACCGTCCCACAGACCACCCATCATTAATCTTACAGACCCTCATCTCTCACTCCACAGACCTCACAGGGTGGTCATTCCTGACCCCCAAAGACTACTCCATCCCTAATCCATAGAACCCCATCTCTCAGCCCACAGACTTTTTAACAAGGGGATACATTTATGGGAGACTGTGTTGACCATTTTATACATTCATTTAATGTGTGTTCGCTGAATAATAGGCTTAGGTAAATCTCAGCATTTTGACTGCCAACTTAGTTTCTCAGTGCCTTTTCTTTTCTTTTTTCTTATTGTGGTACCATCTTTAAAGACCTCACCCCAGTACGTATGGGTTACAAATTATTAATGCCTGTTCCTTTTTTATTTATGTTTTTTGGCGGTTGGCAGGTAAGGGGATCTGAACCCTTGACCTTGGTGTTATAACACCGGGCTGTAACCAACTGAGCTAACCAGCTAGCTGCCTATTCCTTATTGAGTCCTTGTCATACACATTTATTTTTAATCATAGAAGTCACAGAATTGACTGTAACTTGTCATAGAATTGTTGTAACTCAGATAAGAAGAACAGCTGTAAGTTTTTATCATCTTTTTTGTTTCTGCAGATCATAAAGGTAATTCATTTGTATCAGGTCACTAAATGTATATTTTGTTTTCTAAAAAAAGTTCTGATGAAAATCTTAAAAAGAGTAAAATGCTTTGGGAACTAATGGGAAATTTTCACTGAGATATTGCTTCAGAAATTATAGTAGAATAAAATGGTCCTAGGGCATATGAAAGGACAGGATCTAAATCTCAGTTTGTCAATTGCAAAAAAAAAAATGTGGACTTTGGAGGAATGCTATATAAAAAGACATACATATGCAGATGAATTGGATCCTAAAAAAGAAAGAAAGAAAGAGACACACAGGCACTGTTGTTTCTTTTTAAAACATTCTTGTGGAGATATGATTCACATCCCATACAATTTGCCCATTTAATGTGTAAAATTCAGTGGTTTTCAATATATGTGCACAGTGTGCACACATCACGACAATCGATTTTACGTTTTCATTATCCCCAAAGAAATTCCATATCCTGTAGCAGTCACCCTTCCATTTCCACGAATCCCCCTACCCTGGGGCAACCAGTAATCTACTTTATGTCTCTACATGTATATTGGTCTATTCTGGACATTTCATCTAAACGGAATTGAGACAGGATAGGGCTAGGCCTGTAACCAAACCAACTCCATTTTCCTTGAAGAGGACATTTTGTTATTTTTCCACTCTTCAGTCATGAGACCTCCCAGGGTACCTGATTACTTTATGGCCCTGATAAAAGTGGCTGAAAGAGACCAGTTGGGTATAGCCACCCTGATAAAATAAACTGAGATACAAGGGGAACAGATATTTCCTGAGTTGCAAAACCCCTTCCTTAAGGCTTATTAAAATATAACTGTTAGCTTTGTTTAAAACTTATTATTATGTACCCCTTCTTTTTTTCCCTATAATTGTAAAAATTAAGTTACAGATTAACCTTAAGACCCCTTCAGGAGCTACATGCAAGATGCTCCTGGAACTGATCTCTCTCATGACCACTGTAAAAAATACCAGAAATCATCAAAGGAAGATGCCAAAGTCAATTGAGGAACTGCTTGCCTTTGAAAATCCTTCCCCAACTTCCCTTGTGGAGACAGCTTCTCTATTGCTGGCTTCCTTACGCCTGAGTCTATCTCATTTTAACCTTAAATTCTGCTGGATACTTTGTTCATTTCTATGACATTGAGACCCAAGAGCCTAATTCAGTAACATTTCTTTGACAAGCCATCCAGGAGATAAGGGGGCTGTAAAGTGCTGGGGACAGTCCTGGGATATTCTCCATGCAGCATACATGCTGCTCTAATATCTGCATCAGTGGAAATTGGAAAGCCTCAGGCACCATAGGAGACCCCAACTGCAAAAGGCTAATGGCTGCTGGGGCTACTTTACCCTCGTGTCTCTGCTGCTGGTAAGTCTCTCCTAGAGCCCCTGACCTAAATTCTGACAAAATAATGCTTTAATCTCTTTTACTTTCCCTTTACATTTCCTTTATTTTTACTCTTTAAAGTGACTGCTGGACAACCACAGCTTAAACTCCTCGCAGCCTGTGAGAAGCAGGCTCCCTCTGGTTGTCAACAGTTTGACCTGCTGGGTAACTAGCAGAGGTAGGAAAGCCAGTCCTGCACCATGCAGATCTTACTCGAACAGGTTCCCCCTGACAAGGGATTCATGAGAGTGGTGGAGATTCATTCCCATGCTGTGCAGTGACCAAAAGTCTGGAAGCCACTAACATTCTCTTTCCTGTTCTCTGATTTTCCAAGCCCTCCCCTGCTGTCATAAGTAACCGAGCCTTCATCTTGGATTGATTGATGCTTCCCTCTGTGTATCCTCTCTTGCACCCTGGAGGGTTCCTGGCTATGCTTTGTTTCTTTATTTAAATCTAGTTGGTACTTTTCTTCTTTGTGTCAACAGCAGTGGGGAGATGCACGTTTTTCTTGGTCCTGGGGGTCTCAGGAGGCAGGACTACACATAGCCTCTGCCAGGAGTCCCCCAGGGAGCAGGGGCTCATGTAGCCCTGCCAAGAGAGTGCAGTGAGGTGAGTTGCTCAGGGCACACCTTGAGCTAGGGGCTGCCGCCTAGGGAGGTGGGCAACCAGAAACCAGACACAAAGTTCTGGGACTTAGTGCATGCACTAAGCAACTTTATTGTCTGCAGGCATGTATTATATATGTTTTACCCAGCTGTGAGCCCCTCCCATACCTACCTATCTCCTAGGCAACTCAATAGGAAGTCTGTGATTTGTGGTTAAGCCTTGCGAATTCTTGCTGACCCAGTCTTTTTGCAGTTCTGCTGACACAGTCTAAGTCCTGGAGAGCAAGAGTGCCTCCATCCTTAATATGTGTTCTTCATTTTCCTCCAGTGAGAATGATTTTTGTCAATTACTGTGTTGGTGGAATAAGAACAAGCGTGAACATGAATCTACTGCTTGTTATTTGTGCAAGGAAGAGGTTGGCTCTGCCCCTTGGGACTAGGATCGAGCAGACCCAACCGTTCCTTTTTCCTCTTTGCTTGGTTAGACATTTTTTTTTTTTTTTTCTTAAAAGATGACCGGTAAGGGGATCTTAACCCTTGGCTTGGTATTGTCAGCACCATGCTCAGCCAGGGAGCAAACCGGCCATCCCTATATGGGATCCGAACCCGGAGCCTTGGTGTTATCAGCACTGCACTCTCCCGAGTGAGCCACAGGCCGGCCCTTGGTTAGACATTTAATTGAGTGCTTTAAGGTAGAGAGGGAGTTTGAGTGGAAGTAAATATAACTTGGACTTAGTGAGGACCCACCTAAGAAGGTTCCCTCCCTTCAGTCTTTAATTGCTTGACATCTCCTTGTGACCCTCTATGCCCAATCTAACTGGGACAAAAAGAGGTCTTATAACTATACTGATGCTTGGTCATATGGACTCCATCCCACCCTGGACTTCTTGATTGTAGGACACCAAATATATCATCAGGAACAAGATGGGAAATGCCACTGGAGATCCAAAAGAATCTCCCCTTTGGGTGTATTTTAGGTAACTGGAATGACTTTAAATTGGATGAACTAAAATGAAAGAAATTGGTGTTTCTTTGCAACATTGTGTTGGGGCTCAGAAAGCAATAACCCAAAGTGAAGGCCTCAAAAGCAAAGTTTTTTTCTGATCTTCTCCTGCCCTTTTGTCTCTCAGCCTTATTCTCCCGAGGCAAGCCACAAAAACTAGAATCCCTCTTCTCCAAGGTAGGTCATGATATTCTCTAATTTTCCCCCAGCCTTTCTGTCTTGGAGCAGGACATAAAGAAATTCTCTAACCTACCTTGTCTGATTGTAGGTCATAAGACCCTATGCCATAAAGGATCCTGCCTCATATCCCTGTAGAATGAATGCTACACAGAGAGGCCAAGAAGAATCGGAACAGAGAGGCCTTGCTGGGTTTCCCCACTGAGTCTATTAGCTTTAGAGCACACCTTTCTTGTTCAATCACATTTCTACATGGCTGTGCCTGCTTCATAGAACCTAAGCATAAATATGTACAATTTTCCATGTATCTTTGTGCCTTCATTCTGAAGACTCCCCTGTCATGTAAAACTATGATATAATAAAATTGTTATGCCTTTTCTTTATATTAACCTGTGTTTATCGGATGGCTTTTCAGAGAACCTCCAGGGGGTTGAAGGGGATGTCCTCCCTTGGCTCCTACGGTTATGGCACCATGAGCAGGATACTGAAGCCACCTGGCTTTTCTGGATGCCATAGCAGAGGGAGACCAGAGCTTGAAAGCTGGCAAAATGGCAAGCCTTTCTTACCTGTCAGACTCCTGGTCTCTCTATGGAATCCAGTTGAGCAGACAGTAAAAAATCATTTATTGTTTGTCTCTTTTTCCAAAATTTTGATTAGTAGAATGAAAAGGATTTGTATGATTAGTCTGCAGTGTAGTGACTCTGGTGTACATTTGGTATGAATATTCATATTGCCTGATCCTCTTCCTCCCAGAAATAGTCTTTTATTTTTCCTTTGTCTTTGTCTTTCTGTGTTGTTTTGTTATAAAGAGGGGTACCATAGGGTAGAACACAGGCCTGGAACCCCATAAGCCTGTTGTTTGAGTTAAAAACAAGAAAGCAAACAAAAACAAACAAAAAATAATTTTCCTCTCTCATCTTGTTTTTGTGTCCTGGAGTTTGGTTTGTGACCAAGCGAGAGCATTCTCTCTTGGCCTCCACCATCAGAGGGATATGGGTGCTGGCTCATGTCTGGTGGCCAGTTTAATTTAATTAGGAAACCCGAGCACACACTTTGTTCTGAACAGATCAAGCTCACAGGCAGTTTGTCATAAGAGGCCCAATACATAAGGGCTTTTGTGTCTCAACCTTGTTGCCTTGTTTGTGCTGGGAAATTCCCTTTGCAGTATTGACTCTCTGGGTGTGGAGTATACTATAAAGCAAATATATTTCACAGGGCCTAGTTTCTTGTAGTTTCAGGTATAGCCTAACTTCTTAAAAGTACATATAGAAAAGTTAACCTTGCAAGACAGGGAACTTTCCCCAGGCTAGTCTCTATTGTAAGATAAAGAATTGTAACACAGCAAGGTTGCTGACTCAAGGACAGACAAGTTACTTGGTTGACATGTAAAAATGCTGGGAAAGCTGATGTAGGGAAAGAGAACGTTTGCTAAGATCAATCTCTTGTTGGTGGATTGACTTAACCTCTTGCAAATTGCATTATGGAATGTCACTTCTCTTGTTTTACTGATGTTACCAGCCTCTATTGTTAAACTTGTTAAACTATACTTAGCAAAAATCCCACCTATGTTCTTTTCCTGTAACTTCCTGGTCTAGAGAATAAATGCAGGGCAAGAACCCCAGTTCATGGTTAATTTCCCAAAGGAAGGAATGCCTTGCACTTGAGGGTTCTGGGAAATTAACCCCTTTGGGGTCTCTCACTGTTCAGAAGAGATGGGCTTTGAGTAATTCTTTGCAGCGCCATCACCCAGGGGAAGAGCGGTGACAAATTTGTGGGAGGCAAAGCAACATCTGGGGTCACAGATTAGTGGTTCTGTGACTAGAGGCACCTCACTTTTTGTGGGGGACCGAAGACATTGTGTGCTTACTCATCTGTGGCAACATGACTCTTTTTGCTATTTTTGCCTGTCTCTGTAAGTGAATTTTGGGGGATCATGGGGGCTGCCTCTTCTGTACCCTTTCCTGGAATGCCTCCTTCCCTCAAGAGGCTTATTGAATTGAGTTGCTATTGGAAATTGGTACACAGATGGGGATTCTAAATTATCAACGGCCTTTGAATTAATTATGTTAAAAAATTTTTTTCAGAAATCTTTTCTTAAACAGCTGTCTTATAGATACCTATCAAAAGATTAAAATAACACCTAGCCTTAAAAACTCCTGTGACAAAAATTTTTTAAAAGCAATAGGTTTAAAACAATTAAAATTTCTTTGGCCCACCACAAAATTCTTTAACTCCAAAGAAAAACATTGTCAGATTTGCTTTGATTTGAAATTTTGGTTTGTAATGTGTTAGGAACCTTTTGTTCTGTTTGTTTAACTTCTTTCTGAGCTCAATGAATGGGCCCATTTGCGGCTAGCTTACCAACTGGCTCTATGACCAGAGACAGCTTCTCTGTTGCTGGCTCCCTTATGCATAAATCTATCTCCTTTTAATAAAGCATTGCTTGCCTTAGATTCTGGTGGGTTCTTTGTTCACTTGTATGACATTAAGACCCAAGAGCGTGATTTGGTAACAGAATCACATAATAAGTGGTCTTTTGTGACTGGCTTCTTTCACTTAGCATAATATTTTCAAGGTTCATTTGATCTTACATATGCAGAGGGAGCACCGTACATAAGGATAAACCTAAGGGGGATTATCGGTTGATATTGAAACTACACCTAATAATTATAGAAGAGACAGAAATGATTGATTTCAAATAGTGGCAAAACCTATGTGGGTCAAAATTCTCAGTTTTCAACGGTTTTAATATGGGATTTTATAGCAAAGAATGGCAAGGCTTTTCATGGGTATTTTCTGCAGATTCTCCCTGTGTATGGAGAACAGTCACGGGGGGTAGGTATGGGCTTCTGGACTCTGAGTGGAGATTCTAGTTGAGG
Organism: Galeopterus variegatus; assembly: GCF_000696425.1. Lineage (NCBI taxonomy): Eukaryota > Metazoa > Chordata > Mammalia > Dermoptera > Cynocephalidae > Galeopterus > Galeopterus variegatus. Next base: position 192,351 of record NW_007730187.1, read on the forward strand.
GGAACGCAGGTCCCCGAGGAGGCAGAGAATGTAAGTTCAAAAGCGCCATAACACCGCCCCCCCTCCCCCTTTGTTTTGGCGGCTGGCAGGCAAGGCGATCCTAGCCATAGAAACCTCTGAAATGGAAATTTAAAAATATTCTCTCCAAAGAGAGTCTCAGATACCCACATAAAGAGGAGTTTGCCGAAATTAAACCGGCCTGTCGAGACTGCGTACGAGCGCAGCCCTGCGATCGGAACTGAGGTAGGTGGCGGAACACTGGAAATGCCTGCGATACTGGGGCTTTACTGACAAGCCAATCCCATTAAGTGCAAGTTCGTGCTTCCTCCCCGATCTGTCCTCTGGTATTACTGGTCAGAAACGTGCAAATTGCCCTTGGGTTCAGTTTTGCAAAGAAGACGCTCGTCACCAAAAGCGTTTGATTTCATGCATTAATGTCTCCCCTGTCCATTCCTTTATTTTATTATTTATGATTTATTAGCCCACTGATAACAAGACTGGTAGTGTGCAAGGTCGGGCCTCAGTGTTCACGGGGTCGTGGCGCGTGGACCCAACCGAAAGGTCTCGCGAGCCCGGTGCAAATCTCCAAGGACGTACCGCCAGCTGAGAGAAGAGCGTTCGCAAAGTCGGGCACCGCACCGGGTAGGCCGCTCGGCCGCAAGTGCTTCTTATTGGCCAATGTGAAACGAACCTCCCCTCTCTTGCACATCCATTGGCTAAGAGCTCCGTCTGTCTGAGAAGAAGCCGATTTCCCCGTCTTCCTCTACGTTGCCTAGAAACGGACTTCAGCAGCTGATCAAGTTCCTCCTCGGCCACCGTTGCCGGAAGTCCGCCCTCACGCGAAGCCATCGGCGGGCGCGAGTCCTCAGGTGGAGTCCGGGCGAACTAAGCGTGGGCTCTCAGCTTTGGATTATTTCCGCAACAGGCCGCTGGACACGGGACATTTGGGGCCCGCGAGGCAGGGGGCCCTCGGCTTCAGCTTGCGCGACTGGGCAATCGGCCCTCGCCACAGCGGCATCTGGGACTTGGGCTCGGAACCCGAATGGTGACCTTCGGGCTGCGGCCCGGCCTATGCCCTGCCCGCCGAACTTAGTGGGCGCCCGGGCTGGCGCTGATCCACGTAGTTACCCGACCTCGATGCCTAAGGTCTCGAGATTAAAGGTAAAAACGGATTTTTCACCCCACCCGGGTAAAGCACCCTTTTACTTTTTTAGCAGGTATTTTGCAGAACGCCCTGAGAGAGGGGGTGACCGGCGGGTTCAGTGTTTATTAAATAAAAATAAATTCCTGGTTTAGATTGTATTTATAATAATATAGCGTCCCAACCTTTTAAAAATCCCATTCTTTGCCAGTAATGTTATTAAGCGGAATGTCTGTAACAAGGACAGCCAGTTAACAGTGGCTGGGGGGGGGGGGGGATGCTGTTGTTATTGCTAATTAAACCGTTTTGTAGTTTTGTCCTAACAACAACAGCAGCTTCTCAGGTTTTATAAAATACTATGTATTTTGAGAAATTCTGTGAAAGGCACAGCAAATTACTTTGGAATTTTTTCTTTTAAAGGAAATAAGTTCCTGGTTTACTTAATAGTAGTAGTAATAATTCTGGTTTTGATTCTTTTAATAGTGGTAATGACACTATCTTCCCCACTTTTAAAAAAAAGTCTCCTATTTTCATAGGATCAGGCCCCCTCCTGTAATTTGAAATGCAGTTTGCCCTAGTTTATTGGTCAGAGCAGGGCAGGGCTTTTTCATTTGTCTTTGATCAAATGGTAGTTTAGAAATTGGTCTGTGACTCTTTTAAAAAAGAAACAGGTAAAATTAATTTTAATGATATATTTTATTTAACTCACAATGTTAGCGTTATCCAAAATATTGCTTCATCTTATCAGAGAAAACTTATTGATTAGATAGTGTGCATTCTTTCTTTCATCTGAGTCGTCAGAATTTGGGGCATATTTTACACTTACAGCATTTCTCCATTTGGACCTTCATCTTATCAGAGAAAACTTATTGATTAGATAGTGTGCATTCTTTCTTTCATCTGAGTCTTCAGAATTTGGGGCATATTTTACACTTACAGCATTTCTCCATTTGGATTAGCCATATTTCAAGTGCTCAGTAGCCACATGTGGTGAGTGGCTACCTTACTGGACAGTACATTTTAGGTACACATTCCACTCCTCTTCCTGCCTCCTTTATTCTCATCGATCCCCGCACCCCTGGTCTGTGACTGTTGCCTCCCTTTCCTCTCTTTCTGTCTCATGTCCTTTTTTAACATGGAGAATCATTTCCAATTCCTTAACATTCTGGCCTGATTTCTTCTGTCTTAAATTTCTTTAAGGGTGGCAATTTTTCTCTAACTCCTGTTTCAGCCTTTTCCCATAAAATATGACATGCATTTCTGTTTTGGTTGGACATTTATTTGCAATAAAATAATGATTATATTCTTTGAGACATTAGTGACTTAGACACTTTTCCTATTTTTTTATGTACCCTTATATTTCCAAATTAATTTTATACTAGAAAGCATATTTTTAGAGGTGTGTATAGAGCCCCTTATGTTTCTGTCTTATTTTTTAAATAACATTTAGGTATATATATTTTAGGATATAAGGTCTTACTCTAAGTATTGCTTTGTTTCATTGAACATTTTTAATAATTATTTTTATTTATTTTCTGTGTATTTTAGAGTTTCCATTAAACTGATATCAGGTTTTGTGTTCTTTTACACTAAAAATTAAAATCTATTTTTGCTAATATCTATTTGAATGATAGTTATTTTTATCCAGAAAAGATCCATAAAAATGGGTGTAGTGATGGTGTTCTTTCCTGTGCTTTCATGGAGAATTATGAGGAAACAATGTTCCAATGAAGGAAGGTGGAAAATAGGGGTTCCAGAGCACCAGGGTCACAGGTTTTCCAGATGGTTTACATGGGGACATTCCTCGGGCCCATCACTCTACATGACGAAAGACTCCCTGAGTGGTACCTTGTACTTGTAGACATGATGCTGTCTTGAAGATTTTGATGTTTGAGGAGTTTACAGTCCCTACAGGCTTCTAGTCCCTTCTTGTGCTGCTGCTTTGCTCTTTAGTACCTCATCCTAACCTGGAGTTAGATTAGATCATCATGTGGTCCTTGGACCAGCAGCATCAGTATTACCTGAAAATATGTTAGAAATGCAGATTCTCAGGTCCCACCCCAGACTACTGAATCAGAAACTCTGGGAGTGAGACCCAGAAATCTGTATTTAACAAGCCCTCCAGATGGGTTTGACACACATCAAAATTTGAGATGCACTGGATTAGATGAGATTTGAGTTCATGCTAACCTAATAACTGACACATGTGTCTGCTCACTGCTTGGCCCTTGCAAGGATCCTCTTGGAATGCCCAATTTCCATTGCCCCTTCCTGGAGTTTTCTAGTCACTCCTACTTGAAGTCCATCTTTCAGAGCCGCTGCAGTACCTGGCCTTGTTATCTGATGAGTTCTGTGGTATGTATGTCCATGTTTGTGGACTCTGGGAGGGGCGGCCTGGGCTGTAATTTGCCATCTACTACTGCAGGCTATCGGTGTTCAGAAGGAAGGGGAGAAGTTGTGCTTATGTTCTGAAGTGCTTCCCCCTAAACAGAGAGACTGGCCCTCTCCATAACTGCTTTATTTTTACTTCATTTTGTTGACTTCACAATGTAAATGTAGTTTGTGCAAACATCTCTATTGGGTGATGCATGTATATTAATATTTATGTGAATGTATAAAGTCTGCATTGTGGGCAAATTCCCCATTCATGTCATTTATTTGTCCATCATTTCATATCTGTGATGTCTAGCTCTTTTCCCTACCTTACTTTTTGTCATTGAACCTGTCTCTACCTGAACACATATTAAATCTTTTATTTTAATAAAACACAAATAGCAGGTCTGGCCCGTGGCTCTCTTGGGAGGGTGTGGTGCTGATAACACCAAGGCCACGGGTTCAGGTCCCTATATAGGGATGGCCGGTTAGCTCACTTGGGAGAGTGTGGTGCTGACAACACCAAGTCCAGGGCTAAGATCCCCTCACGGGTCATCTTTTAGACAGACAGACAGACAGACAGACAGACAGATCACTTGGGAGAGTGTGGTGCTGACAACACCAAGTCCAGGGCTAAGATCCCCTCACGGGTCATGTTTTAGACAGACAGACAGACAGACAGACAGACAGACAGACAGATAGATAGATAGATAGATAGATAGATAAAATACATACATACATACATACAATAGCATTGTAACACCAAGGTCAAGGATTCAGATCCCCATACTGGCCAGCCACAAAAAAAGAAAGAAAGAAAGAAAAGAAAAATACACAAATATTATGTTTCCTCTGTGTATTTTCTCTCATTTTGGAGCTTCCTCCCATGATGGCTTCAGTGTGGGACCAGCGGGTTTCGGGGGCTTCTGGGAGGCCCAGCTTCTGATCCTCCCTCACCTCCTCTGCTCTAACTGTCCTCTCTGGCCAGCTCAGGCTGGAGCAGCAGGTGTTGGCACCACTGTGGCTGTGGGTGATAAGCAGGGGTGTGGGTGGCTGTCTCTTGACTGACCCACGTCTTGCCCTGAACCCTGGAGTTCCCACATGGCTTTCTGAGGGCAGGATTGTACTCATTTTCATCTTGCTCTCAAGGGGCCGTTTCCTGTGTTTATTAACTCCCCATATATCCACTTGTGCTTATCACCTGATGTCATCCATGCTTCCCTCCATCTGGGCACAGGACAGTTGACTCTCTCTTATGTTTCTAATCCACTGTCAACCCCGAATATACTCTCTGGGGGTGTCTATCACCTTCTTCCTTCTACACGTAGCAGGATCCTTGTGTACCCACTTCCCCAGGGACTGTCTCTTTATAGAGTGACTTTTTTTTTTTTCCTTTTTGTCTTTTTTCGTGACCGGTAACTGGATCGCAACACTGAGTGTCGCGCCCATACCGCGACCTGCAACGGGATCGCAACCCTCGGTGTCGCGCCCGCACCGCGCTCAACCAGTGAGCGGACTGGTCTTTATATGGGATCCGAACCCTTGGCGGAAGCGCCACCGCGCTCCCAAGTGCCACACTCTAGAGTGCTCCACCGCGCCGGCCCTTTATAGAGTGACTTTAAGCACAAAACTCCACATGCTTTTTTTCTTTCTTCTCTCATTTCCTATTGTTCTATTGGTTTTCTAACCTGAAGGGTGACTGCTAGCTCCTTAGTTTTCTGCCTTAATAAGTCATAGATTACTTTCAGGCTAGAAGTCTCTCTCTGGCCACCATTTTGGCCTCACTTATCAAGTCTTGGTTTGTAGGTTATTAATGGAGTTTTGTTCTTCCCTTTTTGTGATCATTTTTATTTAAAACTTCAAGTTTATTCAAACTAGAAATTTATTTTATAGATGTGTATAGAGGTTAATAACTTTTTCTTTTTTTGGCACTATTTTAAAGATGATATCTCTGGGCACTGAGGCAGCCTCATTCCACAGGTTTAGATCTGAAGTATTTTCACTATTGTTTCTTCCAATGTATTTCATGGTTTGCAGGTCAGTTTTTTCTTTGACTCCTCAATGGATCATATGGCTTTTAATTTCAAAGAATATTTTCTCAGCTTTTTTCCTTTTTACTGATTTTTATCTGGTATGTTGAATTAATTTTAGCCAGACATGTTTTTTTTTTTGTCTTTTTTTGTCTTGTTCCGTGTCCGGCAACGGATTGCAACCCTCAGTGTTGCCCCCGTACCGGACCGGGGACCGGCAACGGGATTGCAACCCTCGGCGCTGCTCCCGCGCCTCGCTCAGCCAGTGAGCGGGAACCGGTCTGTATGTGGGATCCGAACCCTCGGGTGGGAGTGCCGCCGCGCTTCCCAAGCGGCGCACTATCCAGTGCGCCACCGGGCCGGCCCCAGACATGTTCCCTAGACAGGCATGACTAGGTTTTTTTCCCCCACTCTTTCTAATTTAGTCCGAACCCTCGGGTGGGAGTGCCGCCGCGCTTCCCAAGCAGCGCACTATCCAGTGCGCCACCGGGCCGGCCCCAGACATGTTCCCTAGACAGGCATGACTAGATTTTTTTCCCCCACTCTTTCTAATTTAGATGAATTTTTACATCTCAATCCAGATAAGAGTGTGGGAAATAGGACTCCTCAAAGCACAGATATCACAGGTGGCTCTGAGATTTACGAGGCAAACTCAGGTCCAGGCTGTATCATTGTACCTGGCACATAGCACTCAGTAAATATCACCTTCAACTTAAATAAATGCAGCTGTAAATGCTTTTTATGTGTCTTGAGGTTCATATAAAAGGCCAGATCAATTCAGATCAATTATCAGGGTTGGAACTATGGGTACATAATTTAAGGGGCACCAAAAAAAACTCAGTAATCAGGATAAATAATATTTTAATGTAATATCTTTTTTTTTTTTTTTTTTTTTTTTTTTGAGGCTGGCTGGTACAGGGATAAACACTGAGCCTGGGTGTTATCAGCACCACACTCTATAATCAACTGAGCTAACCGGCCAGCCTCTTAATCCCTTAACGTAATACCTTTAAAAATAAAAATTAATGCAAAAAAAAAAAAATCCACGTTAAACGAAACTGTCAGAATTATGTCTCCTCGTCAACCCCCCAACCCCACCCCACACCACTGGAAGGGACATTTCTTCCAAGCCGCACCTATCCTCCATCCTCTCATAAAAGCCTCGGATATTGCTGGCTCAAGCCCTAGGTCCTCCCCGCCACCATTATCAGGGGATCTTTTGCTGCTTGCCCCGAGTCCAGCCTCCCCTAAATCCTGGGGACACACGGCTAGAGCCTCCCCCACCACTATTCTGGGAGTTTGGCCCAAGATAATCCCGCTATCCCAAAAATAGCCTTGGAGTTCCCCGTCAGTTCTGGCACACCCTCTCCAGGACACAGTGTCCTCCAAACTGGGAGTCCCAGCAGAGTCACCCTACTCTCCTCCCCAAGTGCCTCGCCCACACTTTGCCCGGCTCAGGTCCCTCCGGCCCCGAACCTGGTTTCTGCTCCGGGAAGGGCGCACCGGGGCCGAGACTTGCGTGGGTGAGCTTTGCTCACCTGTGCGGCTTCAGGTCATTGCACACGGTCTGGCCACAGGCCGCTGAAAGACACGGGCAAAGCGCCAGGGCCACAGTTTCCATAATCCTTGGGCATTCCCGCGACGCTCTCGTGGTCAGCAAATTTCACAGGCCCTCGGAGGAAAAACTTATGAACTTCGAGGCATGTTAACAATGAGCTCCTAAACTTGGTTGTGTGAGCGGTGCCACCTGCGCGGGCTAAGTCAACTCCCCACTCCGCCTACCTCCAAAACTACACTTCCCAGAGGCCTCTGCGGTCACATCCGTCTTCCCTTCTGCCGCCCTTTAGCATGTTGCTTCGACGTAAAGGAGCATTTCCGGTTGGTGCGTCCCTCCCGTTAGACTTGTTGGAACCCGGGTGGGCCTCCCTCCCACCTTGGGTCTTTCCCACATTTCTGCACTTCGTTACCCGGGCTTCGGCCTCAGGATCCGCAACGCGCGCCCTGCGTTCTGTGAGTGCCTTGTAGTCAGTCAGCACGTCACTCTGCTTGTCCCCGTTTTACTCACGGGGTCACAGGCCGGGATATGCAGAGCTGCCTCAGAACTCGGGCGCTCTCCTGTAAGCACGTACAGGCCATTTTCCTTTCATTCGAGCCCACAGGGTTAAAGACAAACCCTCACTCTGCTGCTGGGGGACAAGGGCTGCACTCCCTGGCCAGAGCCTGGGGCTGAGCTTTAGGGTGCTGCGTCATCCTGGGCCCCTCTTCCGAGGCTTTGGGTGGGAATTGGGCTGCGCTGGTGATTTCTGTGACATCTCCCACCTCCAATTGTGCGGCTCTGCAGCAGATTCCGCTTCAACTATTGGGGGGGGGGGTTCCACCGAGGCATTCTCTCAGTCCTCTTCACATCCTCAGATCTGTCTTCTGAGACTTTACCCTTCTCCAGGGAGAGCACTCTGGAGACCAGGAAAATGGCTACGGGGCTCCTGAGAGCCAAAAAAGAGGTGAGAATTACCTGTAATTCCATCTTGGCTGTCAACAGGATGTATCGGTTACCTTTTCTTGCCCTAGAGGCTGCCTTGTTAGTGGCAAAGTTCATTCCTGGTCCAGGAAGAGTGGCTCTTGTTACATGGAGTCTTTCCTCAGCATTCCTTTGTGCTCCATCCATACTCAGTCATTCACGCAGTATTTAATTGTGAACAACACACATGGAGCAGTTTAAGTAAAAACACAAGGATATCCATGCTTAATTGTCTGGTGAAATGGATGAAGGCAAGAGCAGCGGAAATGCCTGTGATCTGAAGTGGTTGGGGAGGACTCTCAGGAGAAGTAGGGTTGTCTGAGCTGTCCTTGAAGGGTTGGGTAAGTTGAAGAGTTGTGAGAAGACATTCTAGTGGAAAGAGAGCCGGAAGCATGGTTAGTCTCAGAGGGCCACTGGACACACTGTCCTTGCTGCAGTGTGGGAGTATTATTGTGGCCAATGTACTTATTTAAGGTTAATTTTTAAATATGTACAGATGAAGATACAGACTAGTTATCCACACATGGAAAAGGGAGGAGTTTGATATGGTCTGACCTGAATTTTACATTTGAGATCATTTTCAGCATGGTAATTGGGAGATTTCACCAAAAATTCTGGATTGCTTGCTTTTCTGAAAATAAATCTGCCCTAAGTCTGCATTGTTCTTTGGTATCAGGTAATCTGAATTGTCTTCATCATTTGGACAGGGCCTGCAGGGTCTATTTGCTATACTTTCCACTGTCTCCTTCATACTGAGGTTCAAACCATTGACCAGCTAACATTTTGCCCGCTTTCCTCATTTTTCTTACCTACCTGGCTCCTGAAGGACTTGCACTTTCCACCTCTGAGTCTGGTGGGAATAGATCAAACAGAATCCTGAGTGCCAGGCTAAGGAGTGTAGACTTTGTCTTTGAATAAGCTGGGTTTTGAAGGATGTGGAGAAGGGATTTGAAATAAGGAAATTAATAATATGTGGGAATTAGTGATCGATGGTGTACATGGGGACTTACGTGGAAGCTTTCTAAACCCTGAGAATGGTGACTATGATGACCTTGACTTAATTGAATGCAGTTACTTATTGAGCACCAATGTGGTTGCCAGGCTGGTTTACTATCATTTTTTATATGAGTTAATTTGGTTGTTTCAAGTTTGCCTTTACTATCCTTATCAACAAGTCAGAGTGAATTTAGACAGAAAAAGAGATTTGAATTTATTCTTAATCCTGGACTCCGGTGGTGGGGCTTTTTATGTTCCTTAGATGTTATCAGAGTAACATTGAGGGTTCTGTGTATCTCATTTATAAAATATTTTTTTTTCATTAGAAAGTGTTAATACAAGAATGCATAAGAAATCCAATTTAGTACATTTCCCCAGGTAACAGAATCTTTTGTGTGTGTTCTTTCTTAACCACTCATAATGTTAATAGGGAACATTCTGATTTGCTGGGAAGAGCTA
>NW_007730187.1:202503-203290 GCF_000696425.1 Galeopterus variegatus
TGTTCTTTCTTAACCACTCATAATGTTAATAGGGAACATTCTGATTTGCTGGGAAGAGCTAAAAGTTTGTGTCAACTGACTTTTCCTGTGCCATGTCTCCCACTCTCAGTAGGACCCTTAGGTTCTCCCTAAATTGTATCCTGTATATAACCAACAAGTTCCTCAGTATAGCTTTCCTTTATTTAATTAATTTTTTTTTTAAGTATTAACTTAGGAAAAATTGATCAAAGGGCACAAACATTTGAATGGCTGAGTTGTTTAAGATGAAAACGTGGTGCCTAGAGGAGTACATGGCACACATGAAATGTTTGGTGCATGAAGGAACCACAACCTTAAATAAATTAATCTGAAGGAACTAAGTTACAAAGGAATTTCTGTTTGTTTTGGTATATCATTTGGGGCATATAATTAATCACATATTTTAGGGGGGTTGAGTAGAATATTTAGGTACTCCAATATGCATGACATCTGAATTATACAAAATAATTTAAGCATATATACAGTAGGATATTAAGTATCACTGCCAAGGACCTTTGCCTGAGAGGATAACTTAAAATTTGTATTAAATTTGTAACAGATGAGATGGGTTGGCAGGCACATTATGATATTGTTAGCATTTTTTCATTGATTTCTTTCAACAAACTTGCTGAATGTTTGCTGTGTACAGAACATATAAAAGACTGAGTTCAACAATGTGTAAAGCACAGCCTGCGTGTTTAGGAATTTTCCATTTTGTTTGGGATTCCTTTATGATTGGGAGTTGATTTAATTACACACACACACACAC
>NW_007730187.1:203437-203816 GCF_000696425.1 Galeopterus variegatus
GGCCCCTTGTTTTTGTTTTTAATCGTTACACAGTATAGTTTTACATTCCCAGGGTAGTCCTGCCAATGCAGATCTTTTTCTTCTCTAGTGTGAAAGCTCATAGTGGTGTTCTGATTTGTTTCCAAATGTCGATATGGTCTTTTGCTACCAACTACATGTTTCTGTAATCCTTATTTCCCCCCAACATTACAGTAACATCACTTTTCTGTTCAGGAGGCTTCAGTGGCTTACTACAATGTCTTAGATATTTAGGACAGTCCTCATTTCAAGTGTTTCATCACGATGTCTGACATCATGTTCTGATTATTCATTCTGGAAGTGTGTTTATTGCCACCACAGTGGAGTCATCTCATTTTTAGCTTAGATAAATTCACGTTTT
>NW_007730187.1:205341-210108 GCF_000696425.1 Galeopterus variegatus
CTCCTGTGGCCTCTTCAGCAGGTAAGCTCAGGTTATTCACATGGTGATCTCCAGGTTTCCTCTACATAAGGAGAGAAGGCCAGCCCCAACCCCAAATGACTTTCAAACTTCTTCTTACATCATGTTTGCTAATGTCCCATTGGATAAAGCAAGTCACATGGGCAAGGCCAGAGTTAGTTTAGTAGAAGAATGCATAAAGGTTAGAAACAGGGAGGCATGATTCACTGGGGGACATCACTGTAACAATCTACCAGTCAGATAGGAGGCTTTTCGCTGTAAGCCAACAGGATACCCCACTTAGGCTGTTCTAAACAATAAGTAACTTTATTCATATAAAAGTGTGCCCTCTTCTGGAGAGAGGGCACACTTTGGGGTGGGTCTGTAGCCCCATAAGCTTACCGAGGACTGGGGTTCTTTCATCTGTCCACTCCACTCCGTTCTCCACAGTATCAGCCTCATCCAGGCTGGTTCCTCTCAGAGTTATAGGGTGTTTCCTAATAGCAACTTTGTTTAATTCTCACAATCCTGTAAAGGTAAGTACTACAGTATTTTTTTCCTATACATACATACCTATGATAAAGTTTAATTTGTAAATTAGGCACAGTAAGATATTAACAACAATAATAATGAAATAGAACAATTATAACACTGTACTATAATAAAAGTTATGTAAATGTGGTCTCTCTGTCTCTCAAAATGTCTTACTGTACTATATTTACCTATTTTTGGACAATGGTTGATCACAGGTAACTGAAACCATGGAAAGAAAAACCATGGTCGGGGAGAAGGGACTACTGTCTTATAATATTCTTTTTGTAGGAAATTGAGACAGAGAGAGATGTTAAGTTACTGATATAGGGTTATGAGGGACGGAGGAGAGAGAGGACAGTCATTTGAACAGTTTGTCTCCAGAGTTTGTGCTTTAAGCCACTAAGTAGTTCTCAAACTTTAGTGTATATCAGAATCACTTGTAAGGCTAGTTAAAACAGATTGCTGGACTCTGCCTCCAGAATTTCTGATTCAGTAGGTCCAGGATGGAGCCTGAGAATTTTTATTTCTAACAAGTTCCCAAGGGATGCTGTGCTGCAGGTTCAGGGACCACACATAGAGCCAGAGCACTAAGCTGCCTCTTTTGGGTAATCCGTGCCCATGTTTATGAGCCTTAGGAAAAGTGCTGGCTTCCCATTACTCCATCTTAAAAATGAGGAAGTCTTTTGCTAGAATCCTATAGCAGGCTTCCTGTGTCTTGTCAGTTAGCATTGGCCATGTATCTACTTTTTTAGCTGGCAAGGAAATGGGTTGGTTTTATACCAGTCAGGCCTCCCCTTGACTTAACTTTAGTCCCCGAAGCTGCTAGCAGTGTTGCTACTCAGTGCAAGAGCAAATCATGGGAGCCACCCATCCATTGTTTACCATACCTTCTACCTGCATGGTTCTCAAAGAAACCATGATTTGTTTCAGGGCTACAGTTGTGTTAAATTTATTGAAATAACATAGGTTGGTGTCTAATGTAGCTCCTTCACTGGAGATTTTCAAGGGGTATATGTATGTATGTTCTGAGAAGGGGTTGTAAAATCAAATCACCTCAGAGACTAGGCAGGTACCCAAATAGTCTTTTTTTTCCCCAACATTTAATTATGAACAGTTTCAAACACATAAGAAAAAAAGTAGAAAGCCATATACATTGAACACTCACATACCCATCACCTAGATTCAACAATATATATTTTGCTACATGTGCTTTATCATGTATCTGTCCACATGTACATTCCTCTGCCATCAACTTAAAAGTAGTACTCAAATACTGTCTTAAATGAGCCCTATTTTAAAAGATAAACACTAAGTGTTGGGCTAGGAGGGATCCTAGAACTAGATTTCTAGGCTCATTCGGGCTTGGAGACCACCAAAATCATGCCAACAACCATTACATAATCTCACTCTCCAAAGTATAGCTTTCTAGGTAGCAGAGGTTCATTTGAAACTGTTATTGGAATAATAATAATAAATCATTTTCAGTCATTTAAAAATATTTGACTGGTGTGTCTTTGCAGGTTCTGTTCTAGGCATAGGGGCAATGCAGTGAACCATGCATATGGAACTTAGAGTTTAGTGGGGATTTAGAAAATAAAAATGAGTAACACATGTATAATCTTAGAGTAAAGGGAATATACTGAAACAGGAGAGGGGAATAAGACCCAAGTGAGGGGATGGAATTTTACACAGAATAGCCAGGGAAGTTTTCCCTGAGCACTTACTGTGTGCGGCAGTCAGTTGTCTGAATGCTTTACAATTATCAGCTCATGCAATTGTGGTGAACAACCTGTGAGATAAGCACTGTTCTCTTCAAGGTGCAGAAGAAACTGAAGTGCTGAGCAGTTAAGTAATTTGCCTGAGGTTTCACTAGTTGGGGACAGAGGTGGGTTCCAAATCCAGACAATGGTTTGAGTCCACTCTCCCCCTCTTCAGGCCTGAGCAGGGCGAGTGGCAGTTTGAGGTAGAAGAAGGAGTAAGTCCTGCTATATGGATTATACATATTGGTGGGTTATTCACCACCACCATCCCGCACAGGCTCCACTGCTTCAAGTAGAAAATAAATGTAGTCTCTGAATCAAGTAGTCTCTGATCAAGTAGTCTCTGAAATTCTTCAAACTCATCAAGATGATTATTACTGTTTATGTGTGTGTGCACGCGTGTGTGCACATGTGTGTGTGAGAGAGAGAGAGACATCTTTCTCTTCTCCCTGCCTAGTTTTAAAGCTCCCTATATGGTAGGGGCTTTTGTTTTGTTTTGCTTTTATTCCCCATAGCAGCTAGCCTAGGTTATTGACAGTATTAGGTCCACAAGCAATGCTGGCTGGATATAGATAGGAGAATAATGGTCTTTGAACCCTTTGCACCAAGATCACAATCCAAAGTGGGGTCTAGAAATCTTCCCTACCTCACTCAGGGAAGCCTTTTGACCTCTCATTCTAAGCTGTGGGCCAAGTGGACTCCTGGATGAGCAGGGGTGTGTTTTGTGTTAAAGGCATTCGTGGCATTCAGGGATGTGGCTGTGGACTTCACCCAGGAGGAGTGGAGGTTGTTGAGCCCTGCTCAGAGGACCCTGCACAGGGAAGTGATGCTGGAGAACTATAACCACCTGGTCTCACTGGGTAAGAATGGCTTCCCTTGGCACTTAAAATTTGCCCCTACAGAGTATTTTCCAGTAGTCATGAGGAAAGGCATGGAGCACTCTTGCCTTAGAGTTGGGCTTAAAACAATAATTTACCTTTCTCCTCTGGATAAATCTAGATTTAGTAGAGTTGAAAGCAAGTAGATTGATTATTTTCAAGTTATGTATGACACTGCACTTCCAGTCCTCTTTCTCAAGGCTGGAGCTCTCTTTTTATCTTGCTCCAAACCCAGGAGATTTTCAATCCGCCGAGGTTATTTTTTTATTTTTTATTTTTGGCAGCTGGCCATTATGGAGATCTGAACCCTTGACCTTGGTGTTGTTAACACAATGCTGTAACCAACTGAGCTAACTGGCTGGTCCCACCAAGTTTTAATATGTTGTCTTTCTGACTGGATTCTGATTGGAGTAACCTTTCCTTACTCAACCCTTGCCCTTCAAAGAGTTCACTCTTCGTAGGTCTTTGTACCCTCTGGGGTTTCCCACCCATTTTAGCTCTGTTCAAGAATGGTCTCTTAAGCTCATAATCAAGACTCCATGTTTTCTTCTCTATGAGCAGAAATTCTGTTTTCCAAACCAAAACTCATTACCCAGCTGGAGCGAGGGGAAGAGCTCTGGAGAGAGGAGAGAAAACATCTGCTGGACCTCTGTCCAGGTGAGTGTGAGCACAGGGTAGACAGGAGAGTCTACAGCTTCTCCTCTAGCTTCTGGCAGTTGGCTGGCAGTCCTTGGTAAGAGCATTACCCTGATCTCTGCCTTCATTTTCATATGACATTCTCCCTGTGTGTGTGTCTCTGTGTCCAAATTTCCCTTGTTTATAAGGACACTAGTCATATTGGATTAGGGCCCACTCTAATGACCTCATCTTAACTAATTACATCTGCAACAATCTTATTTCCTAATAAGGTCACATGCTGAGTTACTCCAGGTTTGTACCCCAACGTATCTTTTGGCAGGGGGAGAACAAAATTTAATCTATAACAGTTGCTTACACTCACATAGCATTGTATGAGAATTCTACAGTTCTCCTATATCTTTGCTAACATTTGGTATGGCCAGACTTTAGTTTTTGACCATTTTTGGGTATGAAATGGACTCTCACAGTAGTTTAATTTGATAAGCATTGAGCTTGAGCATCTTTTCATATGTTCGTATGTTGATTGACACTAGTGTTTCTTCTTCTATGAACTGTCTGTTCAAATATTTTGCCTGCTTTTCTTTGTTGTTGATTTGCAATTTTTTTTACACAAATCCTGGAAACGAATTCTTTGTCAGTTAGATGTATGGTATATATCTTCTTCCAGTCTGTGGCCTACCTACCTGCTTTTTAAAAATCTGTTTCTGAAATAATTTGTCTCAATTTGTAAAAATAATACCAAAAGTTCCCATTTGTTCTTCACCCTGCTTTTCCCAATGATAACATAGTACATTTCAAAATCAGGAAATTGACATTGGTACAATACTATTAAGTAAACTACATACTTTATTCAGATTTATATTTCATCAATTTTTACATGTATTCTTTTTGTTGTTGCTGTAGAGTGTTATGAAATATTTTGTCACATAAATAGACTTGTGTAACCACCGCCATAATAA
>NW_007730187.1:210381-215175 GCF_000696425.1 Galeopterus variegatus
CTGCAGCTGTGCATAATTTGGTTATTAATTATAGTAGCTTTTAATAGATTCTTAGAATTTTCTGTGCACATGATTATATTATGACAGTTTTACTTCTTCCTTTCTAATCTGAAAACCTTTGTTTTCTTTCCTTTTTTTTTTTTTTTTTTTTTGCCTTCTTGTAATGGCTAGAAGCATTGGTACAATGTTGAATAGAAGATAAGAGAGTATACATTTTCCCCTTATTCCTTATCTTGGGTGGCAGGCATTCACATTTTTATCATCTAGTACAATGTTAGTTTCATCAGGTTGAGGAATTTTCCTTCTGTTCTTATTTTGGTAAGTTGTTTTACAATGAATGGGTGTTGAATTATGTCAGATGTTTTTTTCTGAATCTATATAGATCAGAGATAAAAAAATTATACCTGTGGATGGTAAATTTTTTTTCTTTGTAAATAGGAGTTTGTGTAAATAAATTTTATTGCAACACAGCCACACCCATTTGTTTATATATTGTCTCTGGCTGCTTTCATACTACAACAGCAGAGTTGAGTACTTGAAACAGAGATTATATGGCCCACAAGCCTGCAATTCATGTTATCTGGCACTTTAAGAAAAAATTTTCAGACCCTTACTTTAGATCACAAGGCCTTTCTTTTTTAGTCTGTTAATATGGTGAATTATATTGAGTGATTTTTGAAAGTTGAACCAGCCTTACATTCTACTAAACCTTATTTAGTCATATTGTATAATCCTTCTTTGTATTGTTGGATTTGATTTGCTAATATTTTGTTAAGAATTTTTCATCAGTGTTCATGAGGGATTTTGATTGGTAGGTTTTTTTTCTTGTAATGTCTTAATCTGGTGTTGGCAGTGGAGTTATAGTTACCTCATAAAATGGAAGTATCCCTCCTTTATTTTTTGAAAGAATTGGTATTTCTTTTTTTTATTTGTTTAAGAATTGGTATTTCTTTCTTAAATGTTTGAAAGAATTATTTGCCAGTGAGATTTTCTTTGAAATAAGGTTTGTAATTTCAAATTCTATTTCCTTAGTAGCTATATGACTGTTCAATATTCTTTGATTCTTCTTATATCAGTTTTGTTTTGTGTTGGTTTTTGGTGGCTGTCCAGTATGGGGATCCCAACCCTTGACCTTGGTGTTTTCTGCACCATGCTCTCCCAAGTGAGCCACTGGCCAGCCAATAAATTTGTCCACTTAATCTAAGTTGTTGAATTTATTGGCATAATATTGTTCATACTATTTCCAAATTATCCTTTTAATGTCTGTGTATTGCTCTAGCAGTGCTTTCTCTTTCATTCCTCACATTTTTAATTAAAAAAAATTGGTTTTTGGTATTTTAGCTAGAAGTTTATTAATTTTATGTATTTTGCAAAGAACCAACTTTTGGTTTCATTGATTTTCTGTATTATTCATGTATTTTCCATTTCTGTGATTTTCATTTTTATCTTTTTATCTTCCTCCTTCTACTTTCTTTGGGCTTAATTTGCTCTTATTCTAACTTCTTGAGGTAGAAGCTGAGGTCATTGATATAGACCTTCTTTTCTAATACAATCATATGTAGTATACATTTCTTTAAGCCCTGCTTTATTTATTTATTTATTTTTTTCCTTTTTTTGTCTTTTTTCGTGTCCGGCAACGGATCGCAACCNGTTGGATTTGTCAATCTTGTTTGGTATGATTTTGTGTGTGTGTGTATATAAGTGTCTAATTTAAGAAATCTTTCCCTCTATCAAGATTAGAAAGACATTATTTAGATTTTCTTCTATAGAATAAAATATATTTGCTTTTTACACTTAAGTCTTTATTCCCTCTGGAATTGATTTTGTGAATGTTGAGAGATAGGGATCTCTTTTTATATATTTCTAAATGTATAGCCATCAGACTTCATACCATTCATTGAATAATTCATAATTTGCTTCAATTTACAATGCCACCTCTCTTGTATTTTCAGTTTCAGTTTCATTATATGTATGGATTAATTTCCATGTTCTCTGTTCTGTTGTATTTGCTTATCCCTGCATCCATATCACACTGTTTTAATTTATTATAGCTTTATAATAAGTCTTGATGTCTGCTAGGTTAAATCCTCCCATCTCATTTTTCACAGTGTCTTTGTTATTTTTATTTTTAATTTTTTAAATGTTCAAAACACATTTATTTATTAAATCACTTGAGGTTGACTTATGTAAGATAATTTTAACAAATATAATGATCTTTGTTAGTTTTAGTCCTTTGATGTTCCATTAACATTTTACTATCAGTTTGTCAGATTTCATAAANCTAATATTTATGTTATTTATATTCATTACATATTAATATATTAATTAACTTGGATATAATTTATATCTTTCACAGTATTTTCTATTTATTAATATGGTGTCTGCCTTAATTTAATTATAAATACATCTTTATTACTACCTTTTGTTAAGTTTTATAATTTTCTCTAAATGCTAGTCTTTAAATTTGTACATAAGCTTATCATATTTGTTTTTTTTACAAGTTATATTTTTAAAAACTAAATTTTTATTATTGCTTTTTGTTGACATCTATAAATAAAATTCATTTTATCATATTGATATTCAGCAGCCTTACTGAATGTTTTAATGAATTCAATTATTTGTCATATGTAGATTCTTTAAAGTTTCATATGTAAACAACATTTTATCTGTTTATTTTTCCCTTCCTCTTTTTCCTTGCTCAATCTTTTCAAGGGTTTGTTAGTCTTTTTAATCTTTTCAAAAAACAGCTTTTGGCCTTGTCGATCATGTCTATTGTATGTATTATGTCTGACTTACATTTTTTATTTCCTTCTTTTTCTTTGGGCTTATTTTGTTATTGTCCTAGCTTTTTGAGCTGATTATTTAGCATTTTTACTTCCTTTTTTTCTAACATAAGTATTTAAGACTATAAATTTCTTTCTTTTTTTTTTTTTCCATTGAGGCATTTTATTTGTATATATGTATTACATTCCTAGAAAAAGGATCCCAGGATCATCCCTCCTGTGCGCTTTTATCTTGCTTCTTCATGGTCCGTGATGCCAGCTGAGGTTGTCAGTACAATGAAACCAAACTGAGGGGATGGGAGCAGATTATTCTGCCATTTTTCTAGATCTTTGAGTTATACATCAAATCTGGGGTTGATCAAACTTGTTTAACCTGCCTGTGAGGTTCACAACAGTTTTCTCAGCTCTGTGATCATCAGTGATTTCAAATTCACCAATGTAATCGTGCTTCACCAGCACAGTTAGAAATTGGATGATGACTTTGGAGCACGGCCTAATAAGAGCCTCTCTCTTCAGCACTGTGGATGCTCCTGAGAGCATCAGCGAGGACATTCGTGCATACCATTATGGTGGCACACAAAGATGGTGGAAAGAGGCTCTTTCTGTTTTTAAGTGGAATTCCATAAATTTGATATGTAGTTCTTTTGCTATTGTTGTAAATATTTCCAGCTTTTACTGTGGTCCATTCTAAACATGGTGTGAGGTAAGGGTCCTCTTCTCTATTTCATTGCCTCGGTACTGTTGTCAAAAATCAATTGACCATAAAAAAAGACAAAAAAAAAAGGAAGATAAAAATCAATTGGCCATACATAAGGGATTATTTCTGGATTCTTTATTCTGTTCCAATGATCTTGCCAATACCACACCGTTTTCATTATTGTAACTTTATAGTAAGACTTGAAATCAGTCACGTAAGTCCTCCAACTCTATTCTCTCTTTTGAATTTGCATTTATTTATTTACTTACTTATTATTTTTTTGGTGACTGGCCAGTACAGGGATTGAACCCTGGACCTTGGTTGATTTATGTACTTTTTATTTTCATATGGATTTTAAAATGTTTGACAATTTCTGTGAAAAAACTTGCTTAAATTTTGATTGAGATTGCATTGAATCTATAAATCAATTTGGGCAGAATTGACATCTTAATATTGGGTTTTCCCATTAATGAACATGATACACCTCTGCATTTATTTAAGCGTTTGTTAATTTCTCTCAGCAGTGTTTTATAGTTTTCAATTGTATTATAAATTTTAAAACTTCCTATCCTTTTGCTGCTTCAGCCTTCACACATACAGGTGATGAGTACCCAACCCAGGCCACCAAGTGTACTAATGTGATAAGGCGGGCCCCTGCCAGAAGTTCTCTTTCA
The DNA here is from genome assembly GCF_000696425.1 of Galeopterus variegatus. NCBI lineage: Eukaryota > Metazoa > Chordata > Mammalia > Dermoptera > Cynocephalidae > Galeopterus > Galeopterus variegatus. Next base: position 214,536 of record NW_007730187.1, read on the forward strand.
CACCCTCCCCCAAATGTGATCTAGTGACATTCACATGTCCCAGTAAAATCCCCTCATGCCTTTTCTGGTGTAACCAACATTAACTCCCAATAAAGGCACTTGCCCACATAGTCTCCCTTTCTCTTTGCCTCCCAACTGCTTGGTTGAGCCCTCTGCCTTGGTGCTCCCCCCTTTTTGACCCCCTTCTCAGTGCTCAGTGACTCTGTGGGCCCTGTGAGTGTAATAAACTTGTTTTTTCCTGAGCCTCTCATCTGTGTACTCTTGTGGCTGCACCTGACTGACCATCTCATAAAAGAATACAAAACATCAATATATAGGTCTTGCATATATTTTGGCATTTATCCCTAACTATTATGTTCATGGTGTTATGTTTTTGGATTCTATTGTAAGTGGAATTATATTTTTAATTTTGACCTCCAGATATTCACTGCTAGTATATGAGAGTACTATTTGTATATTGCCCTTGTTTCCTGCAGCTGTGCATAATTTGGTTATTAATTATAGTAGCTTTTAATAGATTCTTAGAATTTTCTGTGCACATGATTATATTATGACAGTTTTACTTCTTCCTTTCTAATCTGAAAACCTTTGTTTTCTTTCCTTTTTTTTTTTTTTTTTTTTTTTTTCCTTTTTTTAAGGG
>NW_007730187.1:216431-218010 GCF_000696425.1 Galeopterus variegatus
CTACTGTTGTCATATACATTTTGCATACATAATATATATGTTTAATGTGTATTAGGATATATATCCTAAAACCAGTACTACAGTGTTAAAATTTTTAAGCAGTCATATAGTCATGTATTAAATTAAGAGAAACATGTATAGAAATGTGTGTGTGTGTCTATGTGTTTTATATCTACCCACATTTCTGGTACCCTTCACTCCTTCATGTAGATATAAATTGCCATCTGCTATCATTTTCCTTCATGAAGATCTTCCTTTACCATTTAATACAGTCAGCTGGCATTGAAATTTCTACTTTAATATAAAAATGTTATTATTTCTCCTCTAGTTTGTGAAGATTCACTCAATGTAGGATTGTTGGTTAGCATATTTTCTTTCAGTATTGCAATGTTTTCTGGCTTTCATTAATAATTTCTGTTGAGAAGTTATCATGTGGTTGTTCCTTGGTATGTAATGTATCTTCTCTGGCTGTTTTCAAGATTTTCTCTTTCTCTTTGTCTTTTNCGCACTGTAGCAGTGCGCCACCGGGCCGGCCCCCTGCCTTAGATGAATCTCACAACTTTTGGTATGTTGTGTTTTTATTATTACCTAGTTCAGAATATTTCCTAATTTCCCTCATTTTTTAACCTGTAGGTTGTTTAGAAGTGAGTTGCTTAATTTCTGGATTTGGGGAATTTTCTAGATGTTTTATTGTTACTGGTTTTCAATTTAGTTACATTGTGTTGAGAGAACTTACTCTGTATATTTTCAGTCTTTCAAAATCTGTTGAGATTAATTTTATGGCACAGCATATGGTCTATTTTGGTGAACATCCTATGAGCACTTAAAAAGAATGTGTGTCTGCAGTTGGGTATAGTGTTCCATAAATGTCAATTAGGTTATGTTGATAATATTGTTCAGATCATTTATATCCTTACTGAATTTTTTGTCTAGTGATAAAGGTGTGTTAATATATTTTTCTATCATTGTAGATTTGTCTGTATCTCTGTAATGATCTCTCAAGTTTTGATTCATATACTTTGAAATTTTCTGTACAGATAGCTATTAATGTACATTAATAATTGTTACATCTTTTTGTTTTGTTGACTCTTTTATCATTATGCAATTTCCTTCTTTGTTTTTAGTAATATTCCTAGTCTTGAAGTCTGTTATCTGATATTAATATAGCCATTCCAGCTTTTTTATGTTTACTGTTTGCATGGCATACCTTTGTCCATTCTTTTCATTTCAACCTATTTATTTCAGTCTTTGTATTTAAAATCAGTCTCTGGTAAACAGTATATATTTTGGTCCTTTTTTGTGTAGTTTATAATCTCTACATTTTTATTGGAGTGTTTAGTGCATTTACATTCAATGCTATTGTTGGTATGGTTATTTCTAGTTCTGCTGATTTTTCTTTGTTTTCTCTGTCTCATCATTTTCTTTCTCTGTTCTTTCTTTAGACTAATTTTGTTTTAATCAAATATTTTTTTAGTTCTCCATATTAATTCCTCTCATATTTCTAGCTATATATCTGCTGTGTGTGTGTGTGTGTGTGTGTGTGTGTGACTTTTCCAGGGATTGCAATGTGTATTTTTAA
>NW_007730187.1:219573-235857 GCF_000696425.1 Galeopterus variegatus
GAGCGCTGCCGCGCTTCCCAAGCGGCGCACTATCCAGTGCGCCACCGGGCCGGCCTAGAATTTCCTTTTTTAAAAAAAATGTCTCTTTCTCTGTTAAGATTCTACGTATTTTATCTTATCGATACTATGTTTTCCTTTAGTTCTTTGAACATAGTTTCCTTTAAGTAGTTGAAGATATTGCTTGTTTGAAATCTTCTTCATCTTTGGAGAACATAGTGCTGATAACATCGAGGACAAGGGTTCGGATCCCTGTACTGGCCAGCCATCAAAAAAGAGAGAGAGAGAAATTTTTGTCTGCTAGACTTAACAACTGGGCCTATTCAATTGCCTACCTTTTTCTTCTCACTGTGGTCATACTTTCCTGTTTGTCGTCTGAACACAAACTATAAACTTGTCTCCCCAGCAATATGTAGCAGCTTCTTCTCCTGCTCTGTTCATGTTGCTTAGCTTCTTTTTAGCCTGGCCTCCTGTGAGTCTCCAGTGTGCCTATGTAATTTGCCAATCACTTGAAGATTTGGGCAGAGATCGTATTCAGATTTTAGGGCTCCTCCTTTTAGTGGTTTCCTTGCTTTTAGGGATTCACTAATTCCCGGCTACTCCTCTGGCCTTTGGTTTTCAGGTATTTTAAGCCCATAAGTCTTCAGCTTCACATCCTTCCTCCTGAGCTGCCAACAGCTATAGAATGCATTCAGCTGAAAAGGTGGCAAATTCACAGATCTTACCCCATGCATCTCTGTGTTTCCAGAGTAGGTTTCTCTCATCTCTGCCTCCATTTTTGGCTATGCCTCCTTTGATCTCTCCTTCACACGCGTAGGCTAGTTGTCAGCCAGTGGTTTAGGCAGAGTTTATTTTAAGGTTTTGTATCTCATTCCTTCTGTAGTTTTCTTGCTGCCAGGAATTCCTCTTATATCTGCAGCTGCTGTTCCAGCTCTGAACACTGGTCTCTGCCACCTTGAGCCAGTAAGGCTATGGTATTTCACCACTGTCATATCTGTGGGTGTCGGGAGGGCTCTTGGGCAGGAAAGCCACTAATAAAGTTATTACCTCTATCTTTTGTAATTTTTTTTTTAACATAAACTCTTCCCTAGCTTCTAGATGGTTTTGGATGTTTTCTAGTGTCTTTAGATAGTTATTTGTTGTATTTTATCCAGTCTTATAATTGTTTTCTACAGGGGGTTCTTGTGACCACTTAAGTCTGCTGCCATTTTCAAAAGTGGACTTTATGTATTTGGTTTTGACTTGATGTTTGGAAATTGCTTCAAAATTGCAAATAAAAATAGTGGATAGAATACGTTTATACCCTTTACACATGCACCACATATATATCTGTGTAAATATATATGGCATGTATGTTATTGTATAAATGGCTTAATAAAATCACTTATTAATATTTTGCCCTATTTTTTTTATCATTTGCTCATGTACTCTCTTGTATGAATGCTCTTCCTCCCTTCTTCCCCTTTCTTGGTATGTGCGTATGTATGTATATATTTATATGTAACAGTTTGTTAAAAGTTTTTCTGTGAATTTTCTAAGAATGGTGATATTCTCTCATATAACCACACTATGGTTATCAACCTCAGTAAACTTAATTTCGATTTGCCTAATATCCATCATTCATATTATAATTTTGTTAATAGATACAATTATATGTTTTTTTTCCTCTCCAGAATATGATCCAGTTCAGGATCAGTTAGTACATTTACATGTCTTGTATATGTAGCTTCCCTTGGGCTGGCCGGTTTACTCAGTGGTTTGAGCATGGTTCTGATAACACCAAGGTCCAGGGTTTGATTGCTGTGCTGGCCAGCCTCCAAAAACAAAAAACAAAACCAAAAATACAACAGATACTTAGCTTCCCTTAATATTATTTGTCTTTTATGAAGCTGACTTTAGAATACAATTCCACAGTTCTCCCTTTTTCAACAGCTTCATTGAGGTATAATTTACATATAAAATTTACTTATTGCAAGTGTACTGTTCAATTATTCTTAGTAGACTTATAGAATTGTATAATTCTCACGTCCAGCCAACTTAGGAGTTGTATGATTTTGACCTCTATCCAGCTTTAGAACATTTCCATCACTCTAAAAAGTTCTCTTGTGCCCATTTGCATTCATCCCTCCTCCCATCAGAGCCCCAGGAAACCATCGATCTGCTTACTATATATAGTTTTGCTGTTTCTGGACATTTTATATAAATGACATCATAAAATATGTAGTCTTTCGTACCTGCCTTCTTTCATTTAGCACAATGTTTTTAAGGTTTATCCATGTTGCAGCATGTATCAGTGATTCACTCTTTTATTGCTATATAGTATTCCATTGTATGGATATATACCACATTTTGTTTATTTATTCACCAGTTGATGGACATTTGGGTTGTGTTCACTTTTTGGCTATTGTGAATAGAGCTGCTCACATACTAGTCTTGCTGTGGACATATGTTTTCACTTGTGCTGGGTAGATAACTAGGAGTAGCATTGCCGGGTTGTATGTTATGTTTATGTTTAACCTATTTAAAAACTGCAAACATGTTTTTCAAAGTACCTGCACCATTGTACATCTCTATTAGCAGTATATTAGGGTTTCAATTTCTCCACATCCTCATCAACACTTGGTATTGCCTCTAATTTTGATTATAGTCATTCTAGTGGGTGTGTAGTGATGTTTCATTATGATTTTAATGCATTTCCTGAATGGCTGATGATGCTGATCTTTTGTTTACGGACCATTTTTCTACCTTCTTTGGTGAAATAGCTATTCAATTCTTTTGCTCATTTCAAAATTGGATTATATTCTTATTGAGTTGTAAGAATTTTTTATACATTCTAGTCACAAGTCCTATATCAGTAAAGGATTTGCAGATATTTCTCCCTATCGGTGGCTCGTCTTTTCATTTTCTTAATGGTGTCTGTTCAAAAGCAAAAGTTTTAAATTTTGACGAAGTCCAGCTTATCAATTTTTAAATGGGTTCTGCTTTTGGTGTCGTAACTAAGAAATTTTTGCTTAACCTAAGGTCATGAAGATTTTCTTCTTTGGTTTATTCTAGAAGTTTTAAACTTTTAGCTCTTACATTTAAGGTTATAATCCATTTTGAGTTCATTTTTATGTATTATGTGAGGTGAAAGTTGAAATTCATTTTCTTACATATGAATATTCAATTGTCCCAACAGTCTTTGTTGAAAAGAGTATCCTTTTCTCTATGGAATTACTTTGGCAGCTTTATCAAAAATCAATTGACTATGAATCTGAGGGTTCATTTCTATTCTCTCAGTTTTGTTCTGTTGATTTCTGTGTTCCTCCTTATGACAACAGCACACTGTCTTCGTTACTGTAGTTTTATATGTTTATTTAAAGTTGGATAGTGTTAGTCCTCCAACTTTATTTTTCAAAATTATTTTGGTTATTTTATGTCTTTTGAATTTCCATATAAATTTTAGAGTCAGATTGTCAATTTCTACAAAGGAAAACAAAAAGCCTGCTGTGTTTGTTTTTGTTTGTTTGGTTTTCTGTTGGCTGGTTGGTATAGGGATCCAAACCCTTGACTTTAGTATTAATATTACTGTACTCTAACCAACTCTAACCAACAAGTGCTGTGTTTTTGACATAGGGATAACTTTGAATCTATAGATCAGTTTTGGGGAGAATTGCCATCCTAATATTGAGTCTTCTAATCTATGACTGTTGCTTCACCTCACACAGGATGATGGAGATGCAAAAAGGATCACTCAAAGCCCATTTCTTCCAAGCAGTGAGAGACCCCAAATGGGTTACTTTCCTGGAACCCTCAAAGGAGAGGCATTCCTTCTTTGGGAAATTAACCACGAACTGGGGTTCTCTCTCTGTATTTATTCTCCAGACCAGGAAGTTACAGAAAAGTAACATAGGTGGAGTTATGGCTAAGTATACTTTAACAGTAGAGGCTGGTAACATCAGTGAATAACAAAGTGACATTCCATAATGCAGTTTGCAAAAGGTTAAGTCGATTCACCAACAAAAGCTTGATCTTAGCAAACACCGTTTTTCCCTACAGCAATTTCCCCAGCATTTTTACATATCAAGTAACTTGTCTATCCTTGAGCCAGCAACTTTGCTGTGCTACAATTCTATAGCCACAACAGAGACTTTAGCCTGGGGAAAGCTTCCTGTCTCCCGCAAGGTTAACATTTCTATATGTAATTCTAAAAGGTTAGGCTAAACCTGAAACTACAGGGCGTTGGAAAACTAGGCCCTGTGAAATACATTTGCTTTATAAATGTTAGTATATTCCACATCGACTGTCTATTTATTTAGGACTTCAGCTTCTTTCAGCAATGTTTTTTTAATTTTAAATTTATAAATCCTGTGCTACTCTTGTCAAATTTATTCCTTATTATTTTATTATTTTTATGTATTGTGAATGGGATTATTTTCTCAATTTTATTTTTGTATCAGTCATTGCTAGAATAAAGAAATCTTATTGATTTTTATACTGATCTTGTATTGTATGACCTTACTTAAATACAATTATTACTTCCAGTTGTTTTTTGGGAATTTTATACATACAAGATCATATCGTCTGTGAACAAAAGATGGTTTTCCTCCTTCCTTTTCAATTTAGATGCCTTTTATTTCCTCTTCTCCTCCTTGTTCTGCTTCTCCCCTCCTCCTTCTTCTTTAGCATTTTGGCTGGAACATTAATCATTTTGATTTTTCCCCCTGTACATGTTGAGTCATTTTCTTCTTGCTGCTTTTGAGATTTTGTTTTTGTCTTTTTTTCCCCACCAGTTTGACTATGACTTGTCTAGCTGGGGATCTCTTTATATTTATCTTCCTTTGGGTTTGTTGAGCTTCTTGGGTCTGTGGATCAATGATTTTCATTAAATTTGGGAAGTTCTCAGCCATTATTTCTTGAGATTTTTTTTTTTCCTGGTCTTTTCTCACTCTCCTTCCTGAGTTTTCATCACACATATGTTGGTTGTGTGATAGCTTCCCACAGGTTTCTGGGGCTTTTTGTTTTTCTTTAGCCTTTTTTTTTTCTACCCTGTTTATTAGTTTAGTTCATTTCCTTTGCTCTATCTTCAGGTTCATTGGTTCTGTTTCACACTCAAATATGCTGTTGTATCTAATAATTTTGTAATTTCAGTGTCTAAGTTTTTAATTTCAGAATTTCCTTTTGTTTCTTTTTAATAGTTTCTGTTATTGTAATATTGTGAAATATATATGTGGTCTTCATCCTCATCTCTTGGCATACAACTCCTAAAATCCTTAGAATCTCCAAAATGGTAAAAATGATGTCTTTTCATATGCTAATGAGTTGACTGATGGCTGGCAGCACCAGAATGGGGGCTGGTCACCAGAAGGATCAAGGCAGGATTAGAGAATTGGGACTTTTAGCCCCGCCCTGCAACCTCCAGGGAGGAGAAGGGGCTAAAGGTTGATTAATATGGCTTATCTGGGCCCACTCAGTGACAGTTTCTATTGACTGCATTTTTTCCTGAGTATGGATTACTCTTACCTGTTTTTTTGAAAACTGGATGTTTTAGATACTATATTGTAGTTCCTCTGGTACCTGAATATATTACCTGCCTGAAGACTGTTGTTGTTGCTGCCTTTTGTTTGTTTAGTAACTTTTCTAGACTAAATCTGTAGAATATGTTTCCTCTGTGAAGATAGTACTTCTACTTGATTTTTAAAATTTTATTCTTGTGTTTATTTTAATCCTGCCTGGCTTCCTAGATATCAACCTTGTAGCTGCAGAGCTTAGTGGTCTATAAGAATTTGCCATAGTTTATAAAAGACTTTGAGTTAGGAAGGCTTCTTACCTATATTGGTTAAGTTTGTGGGCTGAGGAGTGCATTCAAAGTTCAGGTGGTTTTCAAGTCTTTTCTGGCTTTTTACTTTCCACTGAGCCCTCTTATTTTCCCTCTGCCTTGATTGCAGCCTCCTTGTCAGGCAAAGGTGTGTGGATAGCTTGGGACCTCTTCAGTCTTTTCTGCTTTTGCCTACAGTCTTCCAGTCAGCCTGGCTTGTGTGGAGAACTTATCAAGCCCCTCTCTGGCTGTCTCATTATCAGGGTTTCCTTTCTAAATTTCTGAATAGCCTATCAGTTTTTTTCTTCTCAACCAAGACTGCAGCCTCAGATAGCAGTTGCTGGCCTTCCCTGTCCATTTACTTCCTAGATCATTACTTTTATTGCCAGCTGCATGGGGCATTGGTTTCTCACCTATCACTCCAACTGAGCCCCTCCAGTAGCAGCAAAACTGATCATTTTAGGGTCTTCCCTGCTGTAACTACCACAGTAGTCAAGCTAGGGAAGCGGTAGGGAGAGGGTAAGAACAACTTTAACAATGATGTCACAGACTCCTGTTGTTCTTATTCAAACTTCAGTGCTTTTCATGAACACACACTTCTTAATCTATTTTTAGGCTTTTGGTTGATTTCTAGAACTTATTGCTTTGCCTCCCGTGGATTTGTCACCGCTTTTCCCCTGGGTGACGGAGCTGCCAAAGACTACTCAAAGTCCATCTCTTCTGAGTAGTGAGAAGCCCCAGAAAGGGGTTAATCTCCCAGAACCCTCAAGATAGAGGCATTCCTTCCATTTGGGAAATTCACCACGTATTGGGGCTCTCTTCCTGCATTTATTTTCCAGCCTGGGAAGTTACAGGAAGAGACATAGGTGGGGTTATAGTTTTAACAAGTTCTAACAGTGGAAGCTGGTAACATTCAGTAAAAACAAGCCAGATGACATTCCATAAGGCAATTAAGTGGTCCACCAACTCAAGCTTGATCTTAGCAAACATTCCTTCTCCCTACACAGCTTCCCAAGATCTTTACATATCAATCAGTAACTTGTCTGTCTTTGAACCAGCAGCCTTGCTGTGTTACAACTCTTTATCTTACATCAGAGACTATATAGCCTGGGGAAAATTTCCTGTTTTTTGTAAGGTCAATATTTGAATTGCAAGTCTGGAAGACCAGACCCTACTCTACAAGAACTTGTGAGCATTTTTAGTCTGTCAGATAATGTGAAAATAAGCCCTTGGTATGAGTTTTCTACATTGCAATAGGATAGGGGTCAAGAAACTTTTTCTATAAAGGGCCACATAGTAAATATTTTAAGCTTTTGAAACTACATGCAACCTCTGTCACATTTTCTTTCTTTCTCTTTCTTTTTCTTTCCTTCTTTCCTTCCTTCCTTCCCTCATTCCTTCCTTATTTTTGTTCAACCCTTTAAAAAAGTAAAAACAATTTTTAGCCAGTGGGCCATACAAAAATAGGTCACAGGCTGGATTTGGCTTGTCAGGTGAGTTTGCCAACTCCTGCAATAGAAAATGTAATGCATAAAGTGAAAATGAAAAATAGGTCTTGACAAGGATATCTGGGTGGAATATAGCTTGTGATGTAAATATGTTATGAGTGACCAATGAGCAAGGCAAAGTGGCCTAGGCAGCCCTACCTATGAGTTCTCTGAAAATGTTCTTTCTTCAGCAGGATCAAAGCCGGAAATTCAACCTTGTCCTTCCTGCCCTCTGATATTCTCCAGTCAGCAAGCCATTAGCCAACATGTGTGGCTCAGTCATCTCCCTCAGCTATTCTCAAGTTTATGTGTAGAGAATCATCTCCATCCAGGGAAATACTATCCAGAAGATAAGGAGCAACAGCAGGAGCAACTCTTTGTTCAATCCTGCTTGAGTGACAAAGCAGAAATTCAAAAGAGAGAAGATTCCAAGCCCCTGTTTGGGAGAGTAAGCAAAAGTGGCACTTCAAGGCCATTCCCCAGCCCTCCTGAACAACAGCCAGTAAAGTCCAAGGAAGATAAGACAGTGGTGGATGTAGGGCCTATCCCAGAGCAGAAGGCAGACCTTGAGGAAACAAACAAAGTATTGCATGGCTTAGAGGTCTCAGGATTTGGAGCAATCAAATATGAAGAGTTTGGGCCAGGCTGTATCAAGGAGTCAAATCTACTTAGCTTCCAGAAGTCTCACACTGGGGAGACACCTTACGTGGACACTGAGTGGGACCAAAGCTTTAGCAGTATGTCAGTCCTCATCAAAAACCGCAGGACACACTCTAGGGAAAAGCCTTATGTGTGCAGGGAATGTGGGCGAGCCTTTACCTGGAAGTCAAACCTCATCACACACCAGAGGACGCACTCAGGGGAGAAACCTTATGTGTGCAATGATTGTGGACGAGGCTTTACTTGGAAGTCAAACCTCTTCACACATCAGCGGACACACTCAGGGATCAAGCCTTATGTGTGTAAGGAATGTGGGCAGAGCTTTAGCCTGAAGTCAAACCTAATCACACACCAGAGGGCACACACTGGGGAGAAGCCTTATGTTTGCAGGGAATGTGGGCGTGGCTTTCGCCAACATTCACACCTCATCAGGCATAAGAGGACACATTCAGGAGAGAAGCCCTATGTCTGCAGGGAGTGTGAGCAAGGCTTTAGCCAGAAATCACATCTCATCAGACACTTAAGGACACACACAGGAGAGAAGCCTTACGTATGCACAGAATGTGGACGTCACTTTAGCTGGAAATCAAACCTCAAGACACACCAGCGAACACACTTAGGGGTTAAACCTTATGTGTGCCTGGAGTGTGGGCAGTGCTTTAGCCTGAAGTCAAACCTCAACAAGCACCAGAGGTCACACACAGGGGAGAAGCCATTTGTATGCATGGAGTGTGGACGAGGCTTTACCCGGAAATCAACCCTCATTACACACCAGAGGACACACTCAGGGGAAAAGCCATTTGTATGCAGGGAGTGTGGGCGAGGCTTTAATGATAAGTCAACCCTCATCTCACACCAGAGGACACATTCAGGGGAAAAGCCTTTTATGTGTAGGGAGTGTGGTAGAAGGTTTAGGCAGAAGCCAAACCTATTTAGGCACAAGAGGGCACACTCAGGTGTCTTTGTGTGTAGGGAGTGTGGGCAAGGCTTTTGTGATAAGTTAACTCTCATTAAACACCAGAGGACACACTCAGGAGGGAAGCCTCATGTGTGCAGGGAGTGTGGGCAAGGCTTTAGCAGGCAGTCACACCTCATTAGACACCAGAGGACACATTCAGGAGAGAAACCTTATATTTGCAGGAAGTGTGGGAGGGGCTTTAGTAGGAAGTCAAACCTCATCAGACATCAGAGGACACACTCAGGATAGAAATCTTGTGTGTACAAGGGGTGTAGTGAAGCCTTTAGCCAGAAGTCACACTTTATCAGACCCCACAGGACACACACAAGGCTGTGGCTTTAGTGGTAAGTCAGCCATTGTTAGACACCAAAGTGGAGATGTGAATAATGGTAGTATGCATGACACTATCCATGAGAGTTGCATCTGTAGTTCACCTGAAGGAGAATGGCTGGCCCATTGTCAGAAGCTCTGGCCTCCCCTGCCTGGGATAGTGAGTTGTGGAAAGTCTGTAAGGTAACTGGATGGAGGGAGTATTTTTAAATAGGCTGAAATGAGGGAATAGAAACTATTTTCCAAGTAACCTGAACACTCCTTCCACAGTAAACCTGGATGTTTCATAAACAATAATACTAGAGCTTATCTTTTGATGTATGTCTGACCTGAGAACAAGAGACTTGGCAAACACCATGTCTGATGTTTCCCCAAACCATGATCCAGCAGAGTCAGCCTCAGGGAGAGTTTGGGGAATGGTGAATTCATGGGGACATGAATAGTGTATGGGTAGAAGAGGGTTTTATTATATAACAAGCTGACAGATGAGAAAGACTGAAAACATCCTAGCCCCAGGTTTTAGGAAGTTGTTTTTTTTTTTTTCCCCTTTTTGTCTTTTTTCGTGACTGGTAAAGGGATCGCAACCCTCGGTGTCGCGCCCATACCGCGACCGGCAACAGGATTGCAACCCTCGGTGTCGCGCCCATACCGCGACCGGCAACGGGATTGCAACCCTCGGTGTCGTGCCCGCACTGCCCTCAACCAGTGAGCGGACCGGTCTCTATATGGGATCCGAACCCTTGGCGGGAGCGCCGCCGCACTCTACCGAGTGCGCCACCGGGCCGGCCCGGAAGTGTTTGTTTTTTAAAATACTCTACCTTTGCTTGGTTGCTCGTACTTTCTCTGGTTTCCAGGTTTGATCCACAGTGAAGATATTTTATTGACTGGTGTATTTAGATTAGAAATGTGGGCCAGCCCGTGGCTCACTCGGGAGAGTGTGGTGCTAATAACACCAAGGCCACAGGTTCGGATCCTATATAGGGATGGCTGGTTAGCTCACTGGCTGAGCGTGGTGCTGACAACACCAAGCCAAGGGTTGAGATCCCCTTACCAGTCATCTTTAAAAGAAAAAAAAAAAAGAAATGTACTGTGCTCTTACGAAGAAAACAAAATATGCACAAATAGAAAATGAAATTACTTTCTATTCTCCATTTAATTACCATACAACATCTCACAGGTAATTCTTGAGTTTAAATTTTTCCAGCCATTATAAAATATATCATTTTTCTAGTTAGAAATACTCTCTTTTTTGAAAGTGGAAGTGTCCCACAAATTAACTTAAAATCCTGGGTTAGGTTCCAATTTTTTTCATGGAAATTAAATGATTCTTGATTATATCTGGAAAATAAAATTTCCAAGAGTGGGTAGGAAAATATTGAAATTGTGTAATAACATGCCTTTGCCCAGATATCAGTATTTAGAATAGATGTTTAGAACCATATAAAAAAATAGAAAACAAACCCATCTATATATGAGCATTTAGAATGTGATCAAGCAGGGCTTCATATTAGTGTGAAAATGGCAATTATGATTCAGTGTTAGCGTCACTGGCTGTCAATTTAGGGAAAAAAGAAAAAATGTAGATCCTAAGGTCTTAGTATTCCAAGGAATTAGAATTAGGGAATCACTTTCTGAAATGGCATGAAAAGTAAGAGTCTTAATTTTTATTCGACATCTAAGTAAGTATGAGTATGGTGAGAAGACCTGGTAAAAAAAATTATAAAGCATTGTCCTAGATGGAGCAGTTGGCATGCCCTCCCTTTCTCATCCTTTCCCCATGGCAGTTCCTGGACTGACTTTCTTACTCCTTCTCAATAGAAAAATACTTTTTGAGTTTTAATCCTTTTGAATTTAATTATTCTTTTCCATAAAATCATGTCTCAGAAATAAGGATTCCAAAATTAAACATGTACCTTCCACTGCTTTTTAACTTTTAGAAAGAATATTGTAGATTTAAAAAAAAATTTTTTTTTTTTTTTTTTTGGGCCGGCCCGGTGGCGCACTCGGTAGAGTGCGATGCTTGGGAGTGCGGCGGCGCTCCCGCCGAGGGTTCGGATCCCATTGCCGGTCACGAAAAAAGACAAAAAGGAAAAAAAAAATTTTTTTTTTTTTTTGGGGCCGGCCCGGTGGCGCACTCGGTAGAGTGCGATGCTTGGGAGTGCGGCGGCGCTCCCGCCGAGGGTTCGGATCCCATATAGAGACCAGTCCGCTCACTGGTTGAGCGCGGTGCGGGCGTGACACCGAGGGTTGCGATCCCGTTGCCGGTCACGAAAAAAGACAAAAAGGAAAAAAAAAAATTTTTTTTATTGATTATACATATTGATGGGGCAGGAACTGACCATCAGCACCTATGCCCAAGATGTGGTAAGCAAATCAATGCTATCAGCATACCCACCACCTGAAATTGCAATTATTCCCCATGTACCTCACCCAACTTCTCCCCAATACCCCTCTCTCTCGCCCTCTTTTTTAGAGGTCATCTTTTTTTTGGTGACTGGCCTATATGGGGATCTGAACCCTTGACCTTGGTGTTATAACACCATGCTCTAACCAACTGGCCAGCCAGCCCCCTTGCAGTTTATAATTTAATTCATTCACAAAACTAAAAGATTTTCCTTAAATTGTTAAAAATGCTTAAAAAAAATAGAGCAGAGATATTACATGAAGACTCAAATAGATTTAAAGAGATACAAACCCTGGGAAATAGTTTCTATGGAGCAGAAACCAGAGAGAACTGGAAATTTTCTGAGAAAGGGTTAGAAAGAAGTTCCATCCTTTGACTTAGCCTAGGCCCCCACCCCTGCTCATTCTTAAACCCATGTCAGGGGCATAGGAGCACTTTGGCTCAGCTAGCTGATTGTGTGTCTGCCAGTGGCCCTTCTGTTGTGCTAGTTCTTGGGGCCCGATGTGAGGTTATGCTTCCCTCTGCAGTTCAGGAGCTGTACTGCCAAGGGTGGAGCTTCTGAGCCACTTCTCAGGAAATGGACAAGGCTTCTAGGTGGGGCTGCAGTAAGGGGCCCATCCAGCAGCTTCTGGACAGTGGACAAGTCCACTAGGCAGGCCTGCAGTGAAGGGGCTGGTGCAGCTGCTGCTGGGACTGTTGGTAGGCCCTTTGCTCAGAACCTCTCAAAATTTTGCAGCAGGTAACCCGAGTTGTTCACCTGGGCCTGGCCTGGTGCTAAAGTCTGCGTGCAAACTTGGAAGCTGATTAGGAGGCAAGCACCACATAGTAATAAGATATGTAAATTCTTCTCAGGCTTTTGTTTTTATTTTTTTCCAATCTGTGACTGGAGAGCCATTCACTAGTGCCTCATCTTCCATATTCTGAGGTGACAGCTCTAGATATTTAAAAGAAACAGAAAAGGTATCCCAGAGCAAACACTGTCCATCCTACCACTCCCATAGTAAGTAGTAGACTATATTACATGGAGAAAATTTTGAAGAAAAGATGATAAGTCATATGAAACAATGGATATCACCTCAAATCCATGTCTATTATGGTCACCATTAAAATGTTTCATTTTAAAAGAGGTGGTAGCCAATTTTAAAATAACTATTTCATTTCATTTTATTTTAATTCATTATTATGTAACAGTGGTTATCTAGGTGAGTTCAGATAATATTTGGGTGACTTGAGACATTTTCAGGGGATCTGCATGGTTAACACAAATTTCCTAATACTGCTAAGGTATTGTTTGTTTCCATTGTGTTGAAACTTGCACTGATGGTGCAAAAGCAATGGTGGGTAAAGCTGCTGGGGCCTTAGCACAAATCAAGGCAGTGTCACCAAACTATACTAGTAGTTATTGTATTCTTGACCACCACAAACTTTAAAAAAAAAAAAAAAAAGCCAGTTCCACTTAAGAATGTTCTTTATAAAGCAATAAAAATTGATTTTTATTGTCTCAGTCCTTCCACCAAAAATTTTTAATTACACTTTTATTTTGAGATAATCATAGATTTACATGCAGTTATAAGAAATGATATGGGAGGGCTGGCCCCGTGGCTCACTCGGGAGAGTATGGCGCTGGCAGCGCTGAGGCCGTGGGTTCATATCCTATATAGGGACGGCCAGTGCGCTCGCTGGCTGAGCATGGTGCTGACCACACCGTGTCGAGGGTTGTGATCCCCTTACCAGTCCAAAAAAAAAAAAATGATATGAAAGAGTCCATGTACTGTTTGCTGAATTTACCCCAATGGTAACATTGCAAAACTATACTACAGTGTCACAACTAGGAACATTGAAATAGATATGTACACATCTTTTAAATATTTTGGGCAATGAAATGGGAAATGCACATAAAGCCCTTCAGTATGTTGAAATAAGATAGGATGTTTCAAGGAAATACACTTCTGTGACTGAGTTGTGAGCTGAACTGGTCACTTTTTTATTGACACCATTTTTATTTGACAGAATAACTGAAAAACTGTGGTGATTCACATTTGGATATTTGGTAGACATTTTGTCAAAAATCAAGTGATTTTTATTTTTTATTTTTTGTGACTGTCCAGTATGGGGATCCGAACCTGTGACTTTGGTATTATAAGGCTGTGTTTTAACCAGTTGAGCTAACTGGCCAGCCAAAAATGAAATGATTTTTAAAAACTGACAGTAATTTTTTGCTAATTTGAATTTCAAGTAAAATTTTGAATTTTGAGAAACAAGTATCTGCCTCCATAAACCTGGCAGTTTCCCAATTCTTAGTTCTTTGTGATGAGATTGGTGGTGACATTAGTGAATATGATTTTGTAACACTGTATAATGAAATATATCATATATATTTCAATAGATCTGCCTAACTCATTGAATCATTTTCCAGATGATTAATACGTGACGCTGCAAAATCATTCATGGGTAAGAGATCCATTTTAAGTATAAGACAGACCAAATGGATTTTAATTTAGGAAATAAAGGTCCAATTCCACATTGCAAATAACCTTTAAGAATTGTTCCTTTTTGATGTACTATCAAAGAATAATACAGACAAGTATCTGAAAGTGCCATTAAAATACTCCTCCATATTCTAACTATATATCTGTGTGAGGCCAGATTTTCTTCATTTATCTTAACAGATTGAATGTAGAAGCACATATAAAATACCATCAGTCTTCTATTAAACTAGACATTAAAAGAGATTTGCAACAGTTAAAATAATGCCACCCTTCTCACTGATTTACATTTTGGTGGAAAATATTCAAACCCAAGTGATAGTGAGTAACGCCATTGAATGTAGAAGCACATATAAAATACCATCAGTCTTCTATTAAACTAGACATTAAAAGAGGTTTGCAACAGTTAAAATAATGCCACCCTTCTCACTGATTTACATTTTGGTGGAAAATATTCAAACCCAAGTGATAGTAACGCTTAACTTTCACCCTTAAGTGTATTGTTTTTAGATGTTTATGGTCTGTATACCAGAGTAAAAAATACTTCACATACACATACCAGAAAAAAAGTTATGTGTCATAATTCCTCACATACTATTAACATCTGTGCTTTATTATAATTAGGTGAATATCACCAAATAAATAAAACAAATGCAAAGAAAATTATCTTCAAGATTCACTGACAGATGTAAACCTATCTGTCTATGTATGTGTGCTCTGTCTAGACAAAACGTAGAAACCTTGGGGCATATTTATTTCTAGAACTAAATTAAGAACTAAATACCCTCTATGCTTGTGACTATGCCTCTTTTTTACTGTATGTCTCTTTGTTAATGTTCTTGCCACTTTAAAAAAATTATTTTTATCAAAGAAGCAGCTTTATGCTTTTAAATAGCTCTTCAGTGTGTCTTTTATTTTAAATTTTATTATTTTCTATTTATATTAATCTACTCTAATTTTCATTTTATTGCCTTTTCACACTTATTTAATCATAATTCAATTTATCTTCTTTTTACTGTTCTTCTGAAAGTTCATTTCTATTGACTTATAATTTTAATTTTCTCTTTTGGCAAGAATAACCTCAAAGAGTGCTTACAAATGGCTAAATGTATATATTCATTTCTGCAGTCTCCTAGTGTTTAACGTTTAATTTTTTAGTGCTGTATCTGTCTATGTATGTGTGCTCTGTCTAGACAAAACGTAGAAACCTTGGGGCATATTTATTTCTAGAACTAAATTAAGAACTAAATACCCTCTATGCTTGTGACTATGTCTCTTTTTTACTGTATGTCTCTTTGTTAATGTTCTTGCCACTTTAAAAAAATTCTTTTTATCAAAGAAGCAGCTTTATGCTTTTAAATAGCTCTTCAGTGTGTCTTTTATTTTAAATTTTATTATTTTCTGTTTATATTAATCTACTCTAATTTTCATTTTATTGCCTTTTCACACTTATTTAATCATAATTNTTTATATTAATCTACTCTAATTTTCATTTTATTGCCTTTTCACACTTATTTAATCATAATTCAATTTATCTTCTTTTTACTGTTCTTCTGAAAGTTCATTTCTATTGACTTATAATTTTAATTTTCTCTTTTGGCAAGAATAACCTCAAAGAGTGCTTACAAATGGCTAAATGTATATATTCATTTCTGCAGTCTCCTAGTGTTTAACGTTTAATTTTTTAGTGCTGTAGTCAGTTATGTGTTTTGTAATTTTTCCCATTTTAATTCATAAAGTTTAGTTTTGAATCTGGTCAAGCTCTAAATTTTCATGTGTATTTTAAAGCGAGTGTTTATTGTGTGAATATGTATATATTTATATCAACAATATTATAGCAAAATTAATATATAAAAGTTGTTAGTTTTTATATTTTTCTGTATAGTTGCCTTATTCTCCTATTGTTTTCCATTAATGATTTGTTTCATTTTATTTATTAATGTATATTTCTGATATGTTTAACACATAAAATTAGATCTGTGATGTAAAGGTAGATGTAAATAACATTAATAGAACCAACACTGATGTATCCACCCCAGCAGGAGAAATAAGTCTTAATTATTTTTCAAAACTTAACACTTCCATTTCTGTAAGTGGTATACTAAATAAATGTATAATCACATTAGAAAACATTTCTCCAAGTAGTTCCATCAAATTTTGTTTAA
>NW_007730187.1:235919-236924 GCF_000696425.1 Galeopterus variegatus
AATTTTTTTCTTTTAAAACCATGCAGCAACCACAGGTCTCCTTCAATGCTTCTAATTAGCCTGCTCTTGATATTGTTGCACTTGCCTTTTTTGATAGTATTTGCTTTTCTGACTTCATTTTCATCTTGATATTCTTGTTTTGTGAATGAAGTGTTCCTTTAAGCAGAATGCCATTTCATTTGAATTGACAAAATGTTAATACTAGTGGGCCATGATAAGTTACATATGAACACGGGTACTTCAGAAAGTTTGTGGAAAGATTCACATTATCTTTTAATTCTATTTTTCCACGAACTTTTTCAAGTACCCTCATATACTGTATGCCTTAGAACAACCACTTAAAACTATACAAAGGGAACAAACACAAATAATAAAATGGCAGATAAATTCTAAATTGTCAGTAAATTGCATCAAATGTAATTGGTCCGAATATACCAATTAAAAGGCAAGACTGGCAGAGTGGATAAAAATTATATCTATATGCCATATGCTTTACCCTATATACTGTCACCAAGAAATTAATTTAGAATATAGTGATATAGGTAGGTTAAAAGTAAGTGAATGGGGTGACATTCTTTTGGCAAAAGATGGCAGAGTAGGACTCTCCAGGAATCATTTCTTTATCCAAAACAACTATTGAGCTGACAAGAACTGTTAGAATCTACTATTCCATACTACGCTGCCATAAAAAAGAATGAAATACTCCGATTTGCAACAACATGGATGAACCGGGGGAAACTTATGTTGAGTGAAACAAGCAAAGCACAGAGGGATAAATACCACATGTGCTCACTCATATGTGGGAGTCCAGAGAGAAAGGAAGGCAGGAAAGAAAGACCACAGTAGTGCCGTGATCCAACAGAGGGAGGGAACATTCCTAGGGCTACAAATTGGAGTTGAGGGGAGAGGGAGAAGGGGAGGGCGATTGGGGGATAATTGGGAGAGGACAAAGGGTACAAAAGTAATTTCTGGTAATGGATATGCCCCTAGTATGAATCTGGCCCC
>NW_007730187.1:238346-239449 GCF_000696425.1 Galeopterus variegatus
AGCAAGAAAATATGACCAATTCATATGAAAAGAAGATAAAAAAAAGTTGATAGAAAACATCCCTGAGGAGTCAGACATGGGACTTACTAGACAAAGACTTTAACTATCTTAAAAATGCTCAAAGTTAAATCATAGACAAAGAACTAAAGAAGAAAAATGTATGAACAAGTAGGGGAATATCAATAAGAAGATAAAAATTATATTAAAAAGAACCAAACAGAAGCTGGAGCTGAAAATACAATAACTGAATTGAAAAATGCTAGAGAGATTCAACAGGAGATATGAACAGGAAGATCATAGAATCAGCAAACTTAAAGATAGGGCAATTGAATTTACCTAGTCTTTGGAGCAGAAAGAAAAAAGAATGAATGAAAATGAACAGAACCTAAGGAATCTACAGGACACCATCAACTAACCAACACACACATTATGGGAGTTCCAGAAGAAGAAAAGAGAAAGATGGAGAAAGATTATTTGAAGAATGAATGACCAAAATCTTCTCAAATTTGTTAAAAGAAATTTGATGAAAGCTAGAAATCCAAGAAGCTCAAAAGACTCCAAGCAGGATGAACTCAGAGATCCACAACAAAAACCATTATAATCAAACTTCTGAAAGCAAAGGCAAAATGAGAATCATAAAAGCAGTGAGAGAATGTACAAGTGATCCTTAATAAGATTATTATCTGATTTCTAAATCAGAAACAATGGAGGCAAAAAGGCAGTGAGGTGATATTTTTCAAATGCTGACAGAAAAAACTGTTCACTAAGAATTTTTTCAAAAAATGAAGGAAAAAATAAGATTTTCTTAGATAAAGAAAAGCTAGGGGAGTTTGTCAAGACCAGCCTTACAAAAATTGCTTTAAGGGAGGCCATCAGGCTGAAATGAAAGCACAAGACTAGATGGTAACAAAGCAATGCAAAGAAATATCACTGGTAAAGGTAACTACATAGTTAAACATAAAAACTAGTCATATCATATTTTTTAATGCCTCTTTTTGTTTCTTATATTATTTAAAGGACAGGTGCATAAAACAATAATTATAATTATATGTTAAGGGGAACACGATGTATAAAGTTGTAATTTGTGACAATAACAAAATAAA
>NW_007730187.1:241521-242695 GCF_000696425.1 Galeopterus variegatus
GAAAAAAATAATAAAATCAGTGAAACCAGAAGTTGGTTCTTTGACAAAATTGACAAACTTTTAGCTAGAATGAGTAATATAAAAAGATGCAGTTAACAAAAAGCAGGGGAAAAGTGGGAACATTACTACCAAATCTACAGAAATTAAGAGGATTATAAAAGAGTGCTATGAACATTTGAATGCCAACAAATTAGGTAACCTACATGAAATGTACAAATGCTTAGACAAATTACCAAACTGACTTAAGAAGAAATAGAAAATATTAACAGATTTATACAAAGTAAAGAGACTAAATTAATATCTAAAACCTCCCCAAAAAGAAAAGTCTAGGACCTGATGGCCTCACTGGTAAATTCTATCAAACATTTAAAGAAGAATTAACACCAGTCCNGTAATTGGTTTAGATGTAAATGGGTAACTCTGCAATTAAAAAGCAGAAATTGGCAGAATGGGTTAAAAAATCACGATCCAACTATATGCTGCTTACAAGAGACTGTTTAGATCCAAGATACAAACAATTTTAAAGTGAAAGGATGGAGAAGATATTCCGTACAAATAATAATCAAAAGAGAGGTGTGGTGGCTATACTAATATAAGACAAAATAGATTTTAAGTTAAACTCTTATAAGAGACAAAAACATTATACATTGATAGAAGGGTCAATTCATCAAGTAGATATAACAATTACAAACATCTGTGTACCAAATAATAGAACCCAAAAAGATATGAAGCAATCATTGACAGAATTGAAGGGAGAAATGGATAGTTCTACAATAATAGTTGGAGACTTTAATACCTCAGTTTCAATAATGGATAGAATATCCAGACAGAATATAAGTAGGAAATAACATTATACAAGGAAATAGAGGACTTAGACAACAGTGTAAATGAACTAGACCCAACAGACATATACAGAACACTCTGACCAAGTGTGGCAGAATATATCTTCTCGAGGACACATGGATAGACCATATGTTAGGCCATAAAGCAATTCTCAATAAATTTAAAAAGATTGAAATCACAAAGTATCCTTTCTGACCACAATGGAATGAAGCTAGAAATCAATAACAGAAGGAAAACTGGAAACTTTGCAAATAAATGGAAATAACACACTCCTAGACAACCAATGGGAAAAAGAAATCACTAAGGAAATTAGAAATATTTTGAAAAATGA
>NW_007730187.1:244140-245402 GCF_000696425.1 Galeopterus variegatus
GGACCTGATGGCCTCACTGGTAAATTCTATCAAACATTTAAAGAAGAATTAACACCAGTCCTTTTAAAACTCTTTTTATAAAAGATAAAAGAAGAGCGAATACTTCCAAACACATTCTATGAGGCCAGAATTACCCTGATACCAAAACCAAAGATATCAGAAGAAAATAACAGAAAATTACATAGGGAAATATTCCTATGAATGTAGATACAAAATTCCTCAGTACAGTACTAAGAAACCAAATTCAGTAATTCATGAAAAGGATTATGTACCATGACCAAGTGGTGTTTATCCCAGGAATGCAAGAGTTTTATCCCAGGAATGTGACAAAAGAAAATCAACATAACACACCACACTAATAGAGCAAAGGGGGGAAAAATCACACATCATCTCAATAGACACAAAAATAATTTGACAAAATTTGACACACTTTCATGATAAAAAGCACTCAGAAAACTAGGAATAAAAGAGAACTTTGTTAACATGATAAAGATTATTTATGAAAAACTCACAGCTAACATCATACTTAATGGTGAAAGAGTGAAGCTTTCCCCCTAAGATCAGGAACAAGAAAAAGATGCCCACTTTCATCACTGCTATTCAGCATAGTTCTGGAAGCCATAGCCAGAACAATAAGGTAAGAAAGAGAAATAAAAGGCATCCAAATTGGAAAGGAAAAAGTAAAACTTTCTCTATTTGCAGATGACATGATTCTATATGTAGAAAATCCCAATAAATCCACAGAGAAGCTACTGTATCTAATAAACAAATTCAGTAAAGTTAGTACAAGATTGACACAGAAAAATCAGTTGCAATTTATTTGAAACATTTGAAAAGAAAATTAAGAAAACAATTTCATTTACAATAGCATCAAAAAGAATAAAATACCTAAGAATAAATTTAACCAAGGAGGTGAAAGCCTTGGACAATGAAAACTACAAAACAGTGCTAAAAGAAATTTAAGACTTTAATGTAATGACATCCCATGCTCATGAATTGAAAGACAGTATTGTTAAGATATCAGTAGTACTCAAAGTAATCCATAGATTCACTGCAATCCCTATCAAAATTTTAATAGATTTTTTGGCTGAAATGGAAAAGCTGGTCCTCATATTCATATGGAATTTCAACTGGTCTCAAGTGGACAAAACAACATTGAAAAAGAAAAAGTTGGAGGACTCACACTTCCCAATGTCAAAACGTACAACAAAGGTACAGTAATCAAAAGACTGTGGTACTGGCATAAGAATAAACATATAGGG
>NW_007730187.1:246042-247493 GCF_000696425.1 Galeopterus variegatus
GCATTGGACAGATCATCTAGGCAAGAAATCAACAGAGTAACCATTATTCTTTCAGAAGGAGTGTGGGGTACTGAGTGGCAAGGTGACAGAGTCCTTGCCATTCTAGGGGAGCCAGCAAGGCTGGCATCCCTTTTGCCTACTTCCCCCTTCTCCCTTTCTTTGAGGTCTGACCTTTGGTTGAACCCAGGACCCTGAGAGTTTTGTAAATAAGGAACTTATGCTCTTGCTCTGTAACTGAGGAACTTATGCTCTTGTTTTGTTGATAAGTAGTTAGCCAGGAACCTTTAAGCACCATGGCAGCTGAAAATGTTCTGTTCTATAAATAGGTGGTACCAGACATAACTGATTTAATTAGTACGATTTGTTAATTTCACTGGCTTATAAAAAGGAACTTAAACTAGGATACCTTGCAGGTCAGCAGCCTGCAATGTNTTTTAATAGATTTTTTGGCTGAAATGGAAAAGCTGGTCCTCATATTCATATGGAATTTCAAGTGGTCTCAAGTGGACAAAACAACATTGAAAAAGAAAAAGTTGGAGGACTCACACTTCCCAATGTCAAAATGTACAACAAAGGTACAGTAATCAAAAGACTGTGGTACTGGCATAAGAATAAACATATAGGGCAATAAATAGAATTGAGAGTTCAACAATCCCAAACATCCAGGGCTAATTAAGTTTTGACAAGTGTACCAAGACCATTTAGTGGGGAGATACCAGTCTCTTCCACAAATGATGCTGGGACAACTGGATAATCATGTGTAAAAGAATGAAATTGGATGCTTACCTCAGTCGATACACAAAAATTAATTCAAAATGGATCAATGACCTACATATAAAAGCTGTATTAATCAGAATTCTCATAAGAAATAGAGCTAATAGGGTGGATATATGAGTATATATATAAAGAGGTATATATAAGGGTCCCAAGGCATGAAGTTGGGGACTGGACCCCTCTCCCCTCAACCAAGCACACCGCACCAGCACCTTGGGGGCTGATGCATGGAGCTGGGGACAGGACCCCCCTCCCACAACAAGGCACACTGTGCCAGTGCCTTGGGGCCTGCCCGGGACCTCTGTGATGGAACTGGGGACTGGACCCACCCCCCCCACAAAACCAAGCGCACCACCAGCACCAAGGAGCATGCCAAAAACAACACCTCCATGTGGGTGGCCCACCACAGCCACCACAATAACCATGGCTGCTGCGAAAGTGGTTAGTCATCACAACCACCACGCAGATGGTCTGCAAGCCACTGGAGTACATTAACTCAAGGAGAGTCACCAGCAGAGATAAAGAAAAGAAGAGGATGTCTCTCTCCACAAAGCCCATTCCAGAGAGACAGAAGAAGCAGCTGCTCTATGATAACATTGGGGGACCTGATCACATGTCTCAGCATTGGACAGATCATCTAGGCAAGAAATCAACAGAGTAACCATTATTCTTTCAGA
>NW_007730187.1:248462-250578 GCF_000696425.1 Galeopterus variegatus
TCACTGGCTTATAAAAAGGAACTTAAACTAGGATACCTTGCAGGTCAGCAGCCTGCAATGTACACCTGATCCCATAAAATAAATCGTGTCTTTCTTCATTTCCCACTGTCTCCCCTTGGGGTACTGGTAGACCACAAAGGAGAAAAGAAATCTAGGGTAATTGGGGGGGTGGGGGGAGGGTTAGGGGTATGCAGTGAGATTGGACAAGGGGCATAAAGAATAAATACGATTTGTAACAATATATATGCTAGTAATATTTATTTGATCAACATATCTCAACGACGGACCCCCCCAAAATACGCATAATCAATTTTGACTCAGTAAAAATTAAAAAAAAAAAAAGGAAGCAATGCTGTGTGGAACATGACGATGGTGGACAAGGCACTCTGTAAATCCATGGATGGCAGTTTGGGAGTAAGCACTGCATGCAGGGCAGGCAAATCCACATCCAGAATAAGTGTCTATTCCAGTAAGAACAAAACGCTGCCCCTTCTGTGATGGAAGCTGTCCGATGTAATCAACTTGCCACCAGATAGCTGGCCAATCACCTTGAGGAATGGTGCCATATCAGGGGCTCAGAGTTGGTTTCTGCTGATGGCAAATTGAGCACTTAGCAGTAGCTGTAGCCAGGTCAGCCTGGTGAGTGGAAGTTCATATTTCTGAGCCCACACACAACCTCCATCCCTGCCATGGCGGCCACTTTGTTCACAAACCCATTGTGTTATGACAAGTGACTAGGGAAGAGGCCATTTAGTATCCACAGAATGGGTCATCCTATCCATTTGATTATTAAAATACTCCTCTGCTGAGGTCTGGCTTTGGTGGAACATTAATATGGAACACAAATATATTCACATTTTTGCCAAGAGAGGTCTCTCCAAATTTCCTTGTCACTAATTTTGTA
This sequence comes from Galeopterus variegatus, assembly GCF_000696425.1. Classification (NCBI taxonomy): domain Eukaryota; kingdom Metazoa; phylum Chordata; class Mammalia; order Dermoptera; family Cynocephalidae; genus Galeopterus; species Galeopterus variegatus. The sequence continues at coordinate 249,367 of NW_007730187.1, forward strand.
ATCATGTTCCTTCCAAGTCTCTGGTTATCTAGCCAAACCACTGGCCACAGGCTGTAAATCAGTATATTATTGCACATCTGGTCATTTCTCCATCTAAGCAAGGTGAACAACCAGGTGCATTGTTCAAAGTTCTGTCCACCGAGAGGATTTCATTTCACTGCTGTTCTTCAGCAATNAGGGAACTCCCTATGAAGCCACAGGTACAGGCTAGGACAGAGAAGGCAAGAGTGGAGACATGGCATTTGGGCCACTTGTTCATGTAATTTACTGTGCCTTTAAGGCCTACTCAGACCTGATCACATATATACCACTTCCATTTGATGGTGGAGTGCTGCTGTGCATGCCCAACTTTATGTCATGGTGGGTCAGATGATACCCAGTTCATAATGGGCAGCTCAGGTTGCATGGTAACTTGGTGGCCCATGGTTAAGTGTTCAGTCTCTACTAAGACCCGGTAGCAGGCCAAGAGCTATTCCTCAAAAGGGAAGTAGTTATCTACAGAGGACGGCAGGGCTTTGCTCCAAAATCCTAAGGACCTGCACTGCAATTCACTGATAGGGGCCTACCAAAGGCTCCAAAAAGCATCCCTACTTACCATTGGGAGAGCAGCTTGCACAGCAGTCTGGAACTGTTGCAGAGCCTTCTCTTGTTCTTGGAACCTCTCAAAACTAGCAGCTTTTTGAGTCACTTAGGATATGGGCCAGAATAACACATCTAAATAATATATATGTTGTCTCCAAAATCTAGAGAGGCCCACTAGGCATTGTGCCTCTCATTTAGTTGTAGGAGGGGCCAGATGCAAATTATCCTTCACTTTACAGGGGACATCTTGATATGCCCCACAATGCTGGACCCCTAGAAATTTCACCGAGGTAGAAAGCCCCTGACTTTTTGTCAAATTTATTTCCCACCCTCTGGCTTATAAATATCTTACCAATATGTCTAGAGAAGTTGCTACTTCTTGCTCACTAGGTCCAATCAGCATGTCATCAATATAATGGACCAACATGATATCTGTAGACAGGAAAGTTGATCAAGATCTCCATGAACTAAATTCTGACATAGGGCTGGAGGGATAATATACTCCTGAGGTAGGACAGTGAGGTGTATTTCTGGTCTCACCAGCTGAAGCAAACTTCTTCTGGTGGGCTTTGTTGACTGGGATGGAAAAAAAGGCATTTGCCAGATCTATAGTTGCATACTGGGTACCAG
>NW_007730187.1:251423-264127 GCF_000696425.1 Galeopterus variegatus
GTTAAGTTTATGATAATCCACTGTCATTCTCCAAGATCAATTTGTCTTCTGCAAGTAGGCAAGTTAAGTGGGGATGTGTTGAAAATCATTACCCCTGCATCCTTCAAGTTCTTGGTGGTGGCACTAATTTCTGCAAACCCTCCAGGGATACATTATTGCTCTTTTACCTAGGTAGAGGTAGTTCTAGTGGCCTCTACTGGGCTTTTCCCACCATAATAGCCATCATTCCACAGGTCAAGGAAGATATTTGGGGATTCTTCCAGCTGCTGAGTACATCTATTTCAATTACGCATTCTGGAACTGGAGAAATAACCACAGGATGGGTCCAGAAACCCACTGACCCCCCCGTGAGATACACCTTTGCCTTCTTAAGCCCCTCCTCTGACTGGTGGGCCAGAGTAATGTTTTGGGTTTTCTGTAATTAGTGTTAGTTCAGAGTTAGTGTTCAGTAGTCCCTGAAAGTTCTGATTATTTTCTTTCTCCAATGTATAGTAACTCTGGCAAAAGTCCCCAGGTTCACTGGGTAAGCTGGTAGAAAGATTAACGGTATGAAGTTTTGGTAATGTATAGGGTCCTTCCTCAAGGTGACCTGGCCTCCTCTTCAATCAAGGTGTTCTGGTCTGTAAACTGGCACAAGTCTGGGAATTGACTGAGGGACTATGCCTCTTTGTTTTTATTTTTAGGTGAGACTTTTGTTCACTTGACCTAGAACTTTTCACTTATATAAATGAAGTAAGACTTTAGTAGATTTCCTATCTTTTTTACTTCTATAAACACCATGATCAACTAGTAAATTCCATAGGTCTGCATGAGTCAGACTATTCTGAAAGCTGCTTTTACTCTGCTGTCCGTGACAGTAATCATGCACACCTTGCCTTTGGCAGTTGAGTGTCACTACTTGGCACCTGCAACTCCAGGACCCAATTACCCCCATTGGCTGAAGTTCCCATAGCAAGGTCTGGTCTACAGAGAATAGTAATCATAAAGCTTGTCAAGAATGCTGGGACTCCCCTCACAAATTTATTTCTCAAAGTATTGCTGAAGAGTATATCTTCTGGACCCTCCCAGTATGGGTGAGTAGGTCATAATTGACAAATTCACTCTAACGTTCCAATCTCTCTCAGCCTTTGAATCGTCCTCTACATTAAACCAGGCAGGTCAGGCATTTCCAGTTTCCTCACTGTGGACCACCTTTTGGTCCATGTTTCAGCCAGCTAACCAAACAGAGCCCTTTCTAACCCCTGAGCTGTAACACTAAATGCAGAATCTCTGTTTAGTGAGCCCATATGAATAACTTGGGCCTGATTCAACTTTATCTTCATGTCACCATTATCCCACACCCTTAGTATCCATTCCCACACATGTTCCCCGGAGTTCTGTCTGTATAAATTAGAAAACTTGAGTAGTTCTTTTGGAGTATAGCACACCTCCTCATGCGTCACACTTTGTACTCCACTTTTAGGGGCCTGGGACTTGAGTCTAGTTATTGGCCTAGAAGCAGAGAGAGGTATTTGGGTTGGGTTCTGAGGAGAATCAGCATTGTCTTGCATGATAATTATGAGATGCCATTACAGTTTCCACAGGCAATGCAGAGTTAATCCCTTGAGACAGGAACGAAAAGGCCCATACCACTGAGGGTGGAGGGGCCAGTATCACCGGGGATAGGGATACAATTGCCACTGAGGGTGGTGTGGCTGGGAGTGAGGAGGCCACATCCATTGGCAAAGAAAAATCATCAGAATTTAGGGGTTCAGTGTCCCCAGATTCATCAAGGTCTTCCCACACCTCCCCATCCCAACTTATAAGATCTCATTTTTCTTAATCAATGTCCTTTATTTAATAGTAGGCACCTTTAAGACTGGGAGTTCAACTCGTGTTGTAATTCAGCTAGTCACACAACAAGATTCTGCATTTGATTTTCAGCAATCTCAGTCTTGTGGCTACAGGACATAAGAGATTCTCTCAGAGCACACATAGGAGCCTTCAGGACATTTATATGGGAGCTGAGGTGGGAATTTGAATCTGTGAGCTCATCTTTTTCTTCCACCACTTTGTCCAGCAACCTTAGGAGTAATCGACCAATGCTATTATATATTTGTTAGTTTTCAAAAATTTTCAAAAATAGTCATATACAGAGTCACCCATCATGCACTTTGAACTGCTGCTTGCTGGCTAGCATGTTCTTTAATCTATGCTGATTTCTGATGCATTTACTGAGTTAAACTGAGCCTCTGTTATAGGTTTAGCAAACCCAAGTTGGAAGTTTGCATAATTGACATTTAGGAACAAGAGTATGGGATTTAGGTCATCTTTAAAGAGGCCATGGGTGGTGTGTCTCAACATAGCTTATCTTTGTGTCTCTGTGAATTACCTGTCTCCATTGCAGCAAAAGCCATGACTGATGTTAGGATCAGGGGAACGATTCTTAGTCTGTGATTGTTGTTTGTGTTTCTTAACTAGGCACTGGCTCCCATTCTATAAGAGTCCTCAGGAAAAACTGATACTCTCTGCAATATTTTAGCCCACTGGGTGGTCACTTGTGTGGAAAAAGAACAATTGTGTGGCATGCTGAAGTCACACTCATAAAAGAAGACGGCTCACCAGGACCCTACAAAATGCCTTTGGTGCTGCCTATGCCTCCGTTGCCAAAAAAGATGTTGATCTTCAGGGTCATAGTCAAAAACACCCATCACAACCTTGTGGCACAGTCAAGGGGTTCATTCAACAATTGTCCTGGGGGAGGCCTCTAACCTGATAATACTAATTTGAGGCTCTTTATTAGTATTTATAATACTAATAAATACGAGCTGACTAGAGAGGACCTTCCTGAAATGTATCCATAGCTACAAAAAAGAAAAAAAGGAAGGAAGAATGGGAGGGAAGGAGGGAGGAGGAAAAAACCTAGACACAAGAAAAAATAAAAGACTAAAACAGGTTTACAATTTAAGCCAATGAGAAATGCAAACTTTACTGAAAGAATTTATACTTCAAAAAGACAGGTGATTAATTGGCTTTTGCACCTCTACATAGTAGTTTCTGTGTTGCTTTGCCTCACATGGATTTATCACCTCTCTTCCCCTGGGTGATGGAGCCACAAAGGATTACCCAAAGCCCATTTCTTCCGAGCAGTGAGAGACCCCAAAGGGGTTAATCTCCCAGAACCCTCAAGAGAGAGGAATTGCTTCCTCGGGAAATTAACCACAAACTGAGGTTCTTTCCCTGCATTTATTCTCCAGGCCAGAAAATTACAGAAAAGGAACATAGGTGGTTACAAAAAGAACAGTAAGATAATTGTCATGGCAACAGTCATTAGGTTTAATTGCATTAAGGGCATTTGTCCTTGGAGCCAGCAATTATGCTGTGTTACAATTCTTTTTTTTTTTTTTGTCTTTTGTCTTTTTCCATGTCCGGCAACGGATCGCAACCCTCAGTGTTGCCCCCGTACCGGACCGGGGACCGGCAACGGGATTGCAACCCTCGGTGTTGCCCCCGCGCCTCGCTCAGCCAGTGAGCGGGAACCGGTCTGTATGTGGGATCCGAACCCTCGGGCGGGAGCGCCACCGCGCTTCCCAGGCGGCGCACTTATCCAGTGCGCCACCGGGCCGGCCCGTGTGTTACAATTCTTTATCATACAACAGAGACTAGCCTGGGGAAAGTTTCCTGTCCTTATAAATGCTAGTGCTCACTACATTTCTGAACTAACTTTTTAACTGTTGCTGAAATGAATCATCCAGCCAGTCTTCATGGACTTAATACTGGGGCTGAAATTAGAGTTATACTTGAGAATCATGCTAAATTTAAGCAAGGTTCCCCCTATAAAACTTAAGGGAATTACTGAAAATAAAAGAGGATACACACTTATGGCTCACCTTAACCATTGGAGCTATTATTATCTTGCCTAAATTTTCCATGGCCATAGCACCCAATACATTAAAATATCCCATAATGGGCAAGGACACTCTGATCTAATGAGTAGTAAATTCAAATTCAATTAAATCTTTGGTACTTATAAATTGTCTTAAAAGAATAGGATCCAATGGGCCTTACTCTCTAGTTAAAATGGCCCAATGTAAATTAAAACAGGGCCTTCATAAATTGAAACACATTATATGTGACCTATTTACAATAGGGGTGATTATTTCCATTGCTTCTCTATTTAAAAGCTCGGTTTGGCCTGTTTTTGAACCTGCAGAGAATAGATGGTACCTCCCAGTGGATTACTGGAGTCTTAATGCTGGAGTCCCACAAATTAAGGCCCTCATAGCCAAAATTATAATTTTGCTATATAGATTTTGCTATTATAGATTTGGCTAACATATTTCATTCAGTGTTTCATTCAGCCTCTCAGCCAAGTTTTCCTTCACCTCTGAAGGGAGGTGATACAACTTTTCCTGGCTACACTTGAGGTAATGAAATAAACTTGCTGTCTTACAGTCTTTGCAGGCAAGACCTCAACTGTATCCAGCTTTCTCCAGTAGCAGAGGCATGGCATTATGTTGATTACATCCCCCTCTGAGGACATTTGATGAACTCACTGAAGACATAAAAATGCATAGGAGCTCACAAAAAGGGAATGGGCCATTGCCCCGTATAGTACAAGGCTCCACCACTTCAGTTAAATTCCTGGAAAGAATGTAATAAACTGAGGGCTGCTCCATTCCTGACACTATTAACCATGACACTCAATATTAAAATAATACCAACTTCTCTGAGAATTTTTTGGGCTCTGGAGGCAGCATATTCCTCATTTAACACTTTTACTTAAGCTGATTTATGCTGTTACTTGCAAATAATCCTGACTTTATTGGGTCTTCCTCCAACAAAAGGGTCTAGAATATGCTCAAATTGTAATACAACAGGCACTCCTGTTAGTGCCCCCAGAGACTCCTTCAATGTAGAGGTTTTAGCAACCATTTTTCCTGCCTTAGAGTCTCTGTGCCACCCATGAAAGCCATAAGTTGCCACCTTCTGATGCAAGAAACTGCCCTATTGGTCCCATGCTATATATCATTAGAGATGCAACATCTGTCCATATACTGGGATTAATTGGATACAGAGAATTCCACAGGCCCTGAGCCTGTGACCCTCCACATCCAGATACCCATTGTCCCCTGGGTCATGGAAGCATAACTTCAGAAACTCAACACAACCTCCTTGCTGTAGCATGGACATAACCTGAGCCATGAAGTGCATTCAACTTGCAGGAGGCAAAGTCCCCCTACCTGTCCTCAGTCTCTTGCCAGCTGTTACAGAAATAGAGAAGGTTATCTCTCTCCAAGAACCCTTAGTTATCTGGGGAGCCCTTTAGGATCAACTGAGTGAACACCTATTCACAGATTTTATGGATGGTATTGTCACCATGACATATGGCAGAGTGCAGTGGAGAATTACTGTTTTTCATTCTTTAACTGGGGCATTCTTGATAAAGGACAGGACACAAGTGTCAGCAAAATTGGCCAACTTTCAGGCAGTCAACTTAGCACTGTACGCCCTGGCCAATAATCAGCCCCATCTGCATATTTTTATAGACTTTGGGGTCATCGTCAATGGTCTGCTATCTGACTCAGCCAGTGGCAGCAACAACAATTCCTATCCAAGTTCGCCCCTTTTGGGGTAAAAATCTCTGGCAATTTCTTGCCTCACAGATCCCCAAAATATAAATCAATGTCAATTCCTGAGTGATAAGAGTGAGAGGGGTACCTTTTGTCATTCTTAATAAGCCCCCCTGCTTTCAATCACACCAGAGTTTATGCTACTGAGGTGACTCTTGGAGGACAGGAAGTGATTGTCAGACAAAACAACGCTGTGATTAGAGGGTTGGAATGCTCAGCTCCACCCTTGACCTCCAGGGAGGAAAGAGGGGCTAGAGATTGAATTAATCACTAATGGCCAATGATTTCCTTAATCATGACTAAGTAATGGAGCCTCCATAAAAACTCTAAACTTCAAGGTTTGGAGCACTTCCAGGTTGGTTCATATATCCACTTGCTGGGAGGATGGTGTACCCCAACTTCACAGGACAGAATCTGTGCTCAGGACCCTTCTAGACCTCACCCTATACATCTCTTCACCTGGCTGTTCATTTGAATCCTTTATAATAAGCAATAAATATAAGTAATGTGAGTTCTGTGAGCCATTATAGCAAATCATCAAACATGAGGAGGTTGTGGGAACTCCCTATTTGTAGCCAAGGCAGTCAGAAGTACCAGAGGCCTAGGATTTACTATTGGCATTTGAAGTGGGGGCAGTCTTGTGGGACTGAGCCCTTAACCTGTGACATCTCATGCAAACTTCAGGAAGACAGTATCAGAATTTGTTACACTTTTCTCTGTGTAACAGAGATGCAAAAAAGGATTACTCAAACACCATGAATGTGATAAGCCTGAAGGGACTGCACCTCAGCAACTCCTCTGTTAGAAGGAGAAAACTGGGTACAGCCCCGATTCAAAGTTAGCTTCTATTTTTTATTGTAAAGACAAGGAAGTGTCACAAGAAAAATCAGTTGATTCAATCATTACAAAAGGACACAAAGACATGGGCAATGTGACAAAAGTTATCTATGGCTAAGTATAGCTTAAACAATGGAAACTAGTAACATCAGTAAAATTAACAACATGACATTCCAAAGTACAATTTGTGAAAAGCTAAGTTGGTCAAACTGCGACCATTATCTAAAATATAACCTCTCCTCAAATGATTTAAGCAAGGCTACATTCTTATGATTAAATGTGAGTATAATTATCTCTAAAGTTTACACCAACAGACAGCTTGCCCGTAGCAAACATTTTTTACATCTTTCCCCTTAGCAATTCTTAAAATCTCTTAACAGGATAGGTATGACAACCACCTGTTAGCTCTAAAATCATTAAAATATACAATCCTGTACTTGAACAGTGATTAGAGTTGATTAGATGGGTTTTTGCCATGCTATCTGTAGGCTGTCACCTCCTACCTGAGGACTTTTGTCCTATACATGCATTTACCTAAAAACCCTATTCTAAAAATCAAATGAGAATCAAGATTTCTAACCCTCTACAGGAACTGAATTGAATTGTACAACACTTTGTTGGTGTCTGCAGAGAACTGAATTGCTTCTTGTAGGAAACCCACACATTGGGTGTAAGAAGTGTTGTGAGTAGAAAAACAGTTTTCCTTTAGTCACACCTACCGAAGCCATAGTAAACACTCACCAAGAAATTCCTATCCCCTTTGAAGATTTAGAAATCATTGATAGTGTCCAAGGCATTCATTTCACTTCCCAGAGTACACAATTCTGGGCTTTTGAAAAAGGCATTCAATGGTGCTTACACCTTCCTTAGTGGTTTCAGATCTGCTGCAGACTTCATAGAGCACTGTAACAGCTTACATAAACAAGTCTGAATTCAATGAAATGAAACATGGCAAATTTCAGTCACCAGTCAAACATCTGGGGTATAAAGACTGTTATTCTATTTTTTTCATGTTTTGACTAATGACAGTTTTTAAGCCTCACTGTTCTCTCTTCCCTTTGTGCCCAACATCTTGGAAAGATGGTAAGAAAGCCTGGGTGCTCCCTCCTGATGCCAGTGGGAAGTTGAAACCATGAGTGGGATCCTTGGCCTAGCCCCATCTGCCAACGATCATAGAAATGCCTCACCAGCCTCCTTTCCCTGCTCTCTAAAGCCATTTTCAGATCTGCTTGAGATCTACTGTACTTTCCCCAGAAATTCTCATTATGTGAGTGATAAACCTTTCCACACCCTCTTGGTGTTGCTTTGTGTTGCTTCGCTCCCCACGTATTTGTCACCCCACTTCCCCTGGGTGACGGAGACACAAAGGATTACTCAAAGCCCATCTCTTCTGAGCAGTGAGAGGCCCCGAAGTGGTTAATCTCCTGCCAGAACCCTCAAGCAAGAGGGATCCCTTCCCTGGGAAATTAACGCCGAATTGGGGTTCTCTTCCTGCATTTATTTTCCAGACCAGGAAGTTACAGGAAGAGTACAAAGGTGTGGTTATAGTTTAACAATACAGGCTGGTAACTTTCAGCAAAACAAGCCAGATGACATTCCAGTAAGGTAATTAACAAAAGCTCGATCTTAGCAAACATTCCTTCTCACTCTAGCAGTTTCTCGGTATCTTTACATAACAATCAGTAAATAGTCTGTCTTTGAGCCAGCAACCTGCTGTGCCACAATTCTTTATCTTGCAATGGAGACTTATAGCCTGAGGAAAATTTCCTGTCCTTGCAAGGTCAATATTTGAAACTGCAAGACTTTGGAAAACCAGGCTCTGTGAAGTACATATGCTTTTTAGTATATTCCACATCTTGGTCCATGTATTGTCATCAGTCTCAATATTCAAACCAAATTTTGGGTGAGGGGTCTATCCTGTCACTTAAAGGTAGCTACACCACTATCCTTATGCCAGCACAACCCTGCCTTGATAACTGTAGCTTTATAGTAAGTTTTTAAAATTATTTTTATTGTGGTAAATATATACATATATAACATCAAATTTGCAATTTTAACTATTTTTTTTTCCTTTTTGTCTTTTTTCGTGTCCGGCAATGGATCGCAACCCTCAGTGTCGCGCCCACACCGGACCGGACCAGCAACAGGATCACAACCCTCGGTGTTGCGCCTGCACCTCGCTCAGCCAGTGAGCGGGAACCGGTCTGTATGTGGGATCCGAACCCTCAGCGGGAGCGCCGCCGCGCTCCCAAGTGGCGCACTGTAGCAGTGCGCCACCGGGCCGGCCCAATTTTAACTATTTTAAGTGCACAATTTAATAACATTAATTAAATTAATGCAGTGCAACCATCACAACTATCTATTTTGAAAATTTTTTTATCATCCCCAAAAGAAACTATAGCCACTAAGCAATAACTCCCCATTCTCCCTTCCCTCAGTCCCTGGTAACCACCAATCTACTTTCTGTCTCTATAAATTTGCCTATTTTAAATATTTCTAATAAATGGAATTGCACAATATTTGTTCTTTTATGACTGGCTTATTTCACTTAGCATAATGTTTTCAAGCTTCATCTATGTTGCACCATGTACCAGAACTTCATTTGTTTATATGGCTTAATGATATTCCATTGTATGTATATACCCCATATTGTTTATCTATTAACCTCGACGGTCATTGGATTGTTCCCAACTTTCTGAACCCTCATTCAATGCTGGTGGTATCCTAAAATACTGCAGCTGCTTTGGAAAAGTCTGGAAGTTCCTCAAAAGGTTAAATACGGTTACCACGTGACCCAGCAATTCCATTCCTAATCCCATACAGAAGAGAATTGAAAATATAGGTCTACAGAAAAACTAGGACAGGAATATTCATAGCAGCAATATTCATAATAGCCAAAATATGTAAAAAAACAATGTTCATCAACTGATGAATGAATAAATATAAATTGGTTTATATATACGGTGGAATATTATTCAGCAGTAAAAGGAGCATAGTACTGATACATGCTACAATATGGATAAACCTTGAAAACATTATGCTAAGTCAAAGAAGCCAGACACAAAATGCCACATATTACATGATTCCATTTATATGAAATGTCCAGAATAGGCAAATCCATAAAGACAGAAAGTAGATTAGTGGTTTGCAGGAGCTGAAGGTAAGCAGCACTGGGGAGTGTATGGGCTTTCTTTTCAGGGTGATAAAAATGTTCTGGAATTAGATGGCTGAACAACTGTGAATACCCTAAAAATAACTGTGCAATTTAAACGAATGAATTTTATGATATGTGAATTATATCTCAATAAAACTGTTATGAACAATGATGGGGGGCCTGTCAGAATAGTCACAGTACCCAATTAATGGGGCCCCTATGGGCCAAAATTGGGACAATTTGAGCATCAAAATAAACAGTGATAGTCATCGATTAAAATGCATTGAATAAAATAAGAATCCAAAAGTCCATACTGATATAAATAAATACTTGAACTAATAAATTAATGGGTAAGAATGGAAAGCTTTTCCTTCTAGTAGAATTTGAACTAAAAATGTGGAAGGAATAATGAAAATAGAAAATTACTATATGGAAAACCACTGTAACGATTGTTTCAAGCAGTAATCATCAACGTATGCTAAAATCAAGGGGCAAAAGCATGAGACACGGGTTGTTCACATAGCCTCAGAGTAACTCTCCAAAAGATGTTTATTTTTCTCAGAAATCACACAAAGTCAAATAAGAGAAAAAGAAACAAAAACACAATGTCACCCTTTGATGAAACTTTGTCACATCTCTAATCCAATACAATAATCTAGATGATTACCAAATTCTGTGAACGTTAAGTAGGGGTAAAAAAAGATGCTAAGAGAAAATATTCATCACCACAGATCTCAGACAAAGATGGTGGAGTACAGTTCTCAAAATAAGTAGCATATATTAAAAGACAAAAATAAGCAATCCCTCCTTTGGAACAATAAGAACAGTTCACAGACTGGAAGCATGAGTTTCCCTGGATCTATATGAAATTAAAAAGAAAAAGAATAAGCAGGAATGAAAAAGGACTCACAGAGGACTTCTCGCCAGGAGGGAAGGTAGTTGGCCAAAGAAGGGCCAAAGTGTGGCCCTTTATATGTTTAATTATTGAAACGTTAAATATATTTATTTTGATCAATTGAGTACCAATAATTATAATGGAATCTTTTAAGAAATTGACACTTAGAGCCTTTGGATCCAGGAAAAAAAATAAAATTTCATTTTTGTTGCTGAGAAGTAAAACAGGGTAATTAATAAAAGAGATTTTTTAAGAATAAGCAATTATTATATTAAAATAAAATTCAATAGGGCGCAGCCCCTAGTCAGGTCTGGTGGTGTCTGAGCTTCCTTGGCCGAAGAACGAGTGGCTGGAACCTCTTGGTTTAAAATAGAAAAGAAGTTAAGAAAGTTAAGTTAGGAGTCTTGTAGTAAGTCCAAGTGAACCATAGGAAAGGAAAGAGGGTGTAAAAGCACTGAAAAGAATCTTGCATTTTTCGGAAGAGGACGAGGAAGGAGGCGCTGACGTGGCTGTGGCCGCAGTGCTCTGGAGCGACAAGCTATGAGCAGCGGCCCCTCGGACAAACCCGTTGTCGCTGGCCACCGCTGAGCTCGACCCGGAGGCAGCTCGCTGCTCTGCAGCACCTTCTCCAGTCAGCGGCCCTGCGCTCAGAGAACTTTACTAGGGAACGCGGATGACGCTGGGGTGTGAGACGCGAGGAGCACGTGCTGGTCGCTGGACATGACTCCCACGTGGCCCTTCCACCCTGGGCGCCAGAGATCAAGAGCGACCACCCAGGCCCAGACCACTGCGTCACTGTTGCCAGTACCAGATGTGTTCCTTAGATATTGGATTAAATTTTTGATGCATTGCTTTAAATTTATAGTTCTGAAGTCAATTTTGGACTTGCCTGGCATTGGTGGCCAACTGAGTAGTCACTGAGGTAGCCATACCAAATTGGCAACCCCAGCAACATCTTAGTCAGGCAATAGTGTCAAACCTGTGGACTGTGAAACCCCCTGCCACAATGAATAAACATCAAAGAAAAGACACCAGAAATACGAAAAATCAAGAAAGCACACCACCCAAAGATAATAAATCTCAAGCTCTAGATCCTATAGAACAAGAAGCTCTTGAAATGACTGACAAAGAATTTCGAGTGATAATTCTAAGGAAACTGAATGTGATACAAGAAAACTCAGCTAGACATCATGATGAAATGAGGAAAAGTATACAGGACCTGAAAGAGGAAATGTACAAGGAAATCAATGCCCTGAAAAAAAATGTAGCAGAACTTGCCGAACTGAAGAAGCTATTCAGCGAAATAAAAAACACAACGGAGAGTTTAACCAGCAGGCTTGTCGAAGTTGAAGAGAGAACCTCTGAACTTGAAGATGGGCTGTTTGAAATAACACAAGCAGACAAGAAAAGAAAAAAGAATCCAAGGCATTGAAGAAAATCTGAGAGAGATATCAGACAACCTTAAGCACTTGAATATCCAAGTCATGGGTATCCCAGAAGGGGAGGAAAAAGGAGATGGCATTGAAAACATATTCAACAAAATAGTGGTCGAAAACTTCCCAGGTATAGGAAAAATCACAGATCTTCAGATCCAGGAAGCTCAACAATCTCCAAATGTATTCAACCCAAAAAGGTCTTCTCCAAGACATGTTATAGTAAAATTTGCAAGACTCAAAGACAAAGAGAGAATCTTGAGAGCTGCAAGAGAGAAGCGTCAAATCACCTATAAGGGAGCCCCAATAAGGCTAACATCAGACTTTTCATCACAAACCCTAAAAGCTAGAAAGGAATGAGATGATATATTCAAAATACTAGAAGACAGAGATTGTCAGCCAAGAATACTCTACCCTGCAAGGCTATCCTTCCGAAATTAAGGGCAAATAGTATATTTCTCAGACAAACAAAAACTGCGGGAGTTCACCACCACACGACCACCCTTACAAGAAATTCTCAAAGGAGTACTGGGTTTGGTTCCTGAAAAATAACCACCACTGCCATAAAAACCCAAGAAAAGTCTAAACTCACTAGTATGATAAAAATGGTATACATGAAGAGAAAACAAACAAAAGAAAAGGCTATCTACATCCTAAGGAACCAACACACACAGAAAACAAACAGTAAATCAGAAAGCAAGGAACAAAAGCCATCTAAGACAAGCAAACAGCAATCAATAAAATGGTAGGAATAAATCAACACTTTTCAATAA